>NC_057813.1:291544627-291844627 GCF_018294505.1 Triticum aestivum | reverse complement strand
TCTACCACCAGGAATTATTTCCAAATACTTCTTGTCTTTTGACAATTGGTAGTCACTTATGTGTGGTAGAATTTGTTGATCATCTTTACTTTGGCTTTTGTTTTTATTTGCCTTTTTCTCTTGCCAAGGTTTGTGTCAACTCCCTCGTCTTCCCTACCACTTATGGATCTTGTTTATTTCTTGTTCTTGTCTAGTGTTTTCTAGATATAGTGAAAGTGGTGATCCCACCTTGTGCATTTTGTATTTAAATGCAAATCCTATATAATGCACAACTCGTGGGGGAGCTATCCTATTTTCTTTAGAACACTCTTCTTGTGATCCTTATCAAGTGTGTTTTGGTGGAAGGCAAGCCATTTCTTTTTGGTACTTTATGCCATCATGAAACTCTGTCGAGAGCCTGGTTTGTTTGGAACCATCCTCTCTTTGGGGGTTTGACATCTTTAATTTAGTGTGTATCAATGGATATCTCATTCCTTGATGTATCTTTAATGATATCTTCCAAGTGGTGATTTCTCCATTTGGTATCCTTTTCACTTGGCATTTCTTTGTCCTTTGGTATCGGTTCTTGAAAGTTTTGAGCATGCATATTTACTTCATGTATTCTATTTGGCATGCTTTCTTTCGTTGACCCAATATATAGGGGAAACTCCACCAAGTCTCAAATTGGATGAGATGTGCATGAAATTCATTTCCATATCTATATGCACATATTTATGTGGAGTTTGTCCTATGTATTGGTGTTTCTAACTATTTGGTCCCAATGAGTTTGGGTACCGTTTAGTTTGTGTTGTTCTTGTAGGAACAGTTGGAGATGCATTGGATGCTCGGCTCACTCACAAGGAAGGTGTTGTCACCATGTGCTTATTGGAGTTAAGCTAGGATGATCAATGAACTACTATCTACCTTCAATTGCTATCTACTACATCCTTCCAATGATATCTCGGTAACAAGTATCTATTCATGCTTTCTCCTCTTGCATTCAACCTTGTGTAGGTTGCATCTTGGCATGATATTCATTTCATATCTTGTGATACTTGTTTCCTTTCTCAAAGAATCCCAATGATGATCTCTTGTTGCTAGTTGTGATGCCTTTGATGGATGTGTGTTTGGACTTCATTTATATACAATAAGACCATATCTAGCCATGTGCTATGCTTTCAAGCAAATATCGAATTGGTATGTTTATGACTTCCTTGTGGATATCTTGTTCCTTCGTGTTGTAACTATTTCGGGTGTACATCCTTCTTTGTAGATATATATATCATCATGATTTCGTCTACATAGAACCTTATACACTTGAGAGAAATTACATCTCTAGTTGATATCCTTTCTTTCACGTCCACCTTGTCTTTCTTGTGTTATTTCTTTGGTGGCTCCATGAAAGCTTTTGCCTTGAGTGCGTGTCCTCTTTCGTTGCATCTTGATGCACTCTTGTGTGGTGAAGGTTATTTTCCTCTTGCTTATCTTTACGAGGTTTTTGCCATCTTAATTGGTATCCCTCGTCTTGATGAGCCTCCCCTCGTCTATCTTCACCACGGGTTGTCACAAGAATAGGTTCTCTTTTACTTATTAGTAAGCTTGTGAACCCTTTTGCCAGTTGTGTGTGGGAATGATAGGCCTTGCACCGTGTGCCTCATTCTTTCAAGACTATGTTGATGCTTTATGCTCATCCTATTTTTAGTCTTCTCAAGTGCTTTGCCATGACTCACACACATCATTTTGGTTGAGCCTATTCTTAAGTTGCCTCTTTTACATGTTGCTCAACCATGTGCTTGTTGCAAGCGCTAGGCTCTGTCTCCTATAGGCTCACTTGCACTGGATGTTAGTTTCTATTGATCTTGGGGGAGCTATGATCCTATTTTGTGCACTTTGTATTCAAATTCAAAAATTCTTATGTGTGCACAAATCATGGGGAGCTTCTCTAGTTTCTTTAGAACACTCCTTTGCGCTTATCATAATATCTTTATTCGTGTGGCATGTAGGATCATTGGTCTAGTTGGTTCAATTGATATCCGTTGATTGCTTGCTTCAATTGGTATCTTCTGATTGCTTGTGTCTCTCTTTGTTATGTCTTTGTGGCATATCTTTCTGTTGCAATCTCTGGGCATCAATATAGTTTGTCTTCCTCCAAGTATTGGCAGTTGGATATGTGTATTGCATTCCACTCTCTTGTTGAGAAATACACAATTTTTGGAGGACCACAATTTATATTGGCCTTCTAAGATTTTCGCCCATTTTGGCAATCGATGCCAATGGGGGAGAAGTTTCAGAGAGTTTTGTGGAGTACCTTTGGTTTTTGTTTCCTTAGCATTTGCATCTCATACGCATGCATTATTGGTTGGTGCATTGAATGGTGATGCATAATTCCTTGTATAAACTCTCTTGAAAGTGATTGTCATCAATTACCAAAATGGGGGATATTGAAAGGACATGTGGTGCCCCCATGTGTGGTTTTGGTAATTGATGACAATCTCTATGGACTAATGGTTGCCTTGAGTTGTATTTGAAGGATTTGTCCATAGGCTTTTCTTGTAGTCCATTTGTTGGTTTCAAGGAGAGTTTGTGATGACCAAGGTGCTATTAAGGAATTATCCAAAGATTGGTCATATGAGTGTTGTGCTTATAGCAAGCATGTCTTGAAGAAGAAGAGTGTGTGATCATTCATGTTTACCTTCAAGACATCATCCAAATGAAGAGAGTTGGAAAGATTCAAGGTTGATCCAGACTAAGTCAAAGAGTGAATCAAGTTGATCAACACACAAATCTTAGAAGATGTACCGAGAGGGATCAAGCGATCCCATGGTATGGTAAGCATTGTCAATTACGCTTTGTGTACTAACCCATGATCTTCGTGAGAGTTCTTTGTGGGGTTAGGTTGTGGTGTGCAAGTTCAAGTGAAGCATCACAAAGAGATCAAATGCTTGAAGCCTGCTGTCCATTGTAGTGACAATGGACTTGTGAAGATGTGCGGAAGAGAGGCTCACCCATAGTGGAGTATGGGGGAGCAATCAACTAGTCTTCATCGAGCCAACGCAATCAAGAAAGGTGGTCCAACTTGAGGGAGTAAAGATCGTCATCATCTAGCTCAAGTGGATCATGTGCAAGGCAAAGGTTTTTCCTTGATAGGTTTTTCTATTTTACCGGTCTTGTGGTGGTAGTTGGGAGACCGAGTTATAGGATCGTTTGCCGTACTATCAAGGGGGGCTCTCAAGTTGGTAGCTTGATCGTATCGTTAGTAGAGAGCTCAAACCATTGCATCCTTGCATCATGTTTCTTGGTTCTTGTTTGGTTATCTTTGTGAGTCTTAGAGCTTATGGTCATCTTGATGACAAGCTTGAGTTCATCGAAAACGGAGTTCGCATGCGCCTTCTATGATGTTTTCGGTGTTGGAGGTTTTACCGGTCTTATCTGATGAAGGGTTCTCACCATTTTCTTATGGGACTTTTCTCATTTGCTTATTCTTGATATTTCTATCAATATTGTATTAGCCCATGTCGTTAGCTTTCCAACAAACTTGGTTTCGTTGAATTCGGAGTCCGTTTGCAAAAGTTGTGGCTGTTTTGGTAAAGGCTGGAGCGGTACTACCGCGACTAGAGCGGATGTAATTTTTTACTACCGCTCCAGAACGGTACTACCGCTGCTCCTGAGCGGTAGTACCACTCCAGAGCAGTACTACCATGGCTCCTAAGCGGTAGTACCGCCCGGACCAAAATCTCGTGTTTTCTCTCTCGTTTGGGCTGTTTTGACCGTGCTAAGCGGTAGTACCGCTCCTCCAAGCGGTAGTACCGCTTGTGCACGACCTGAGCACATAACGGTTGGATTCGGGAGGTCCTATAAAAGGGGGTCTTCTTCCCCAATGAACCTAATCCTTTGAGCTCGTGTTCTTCCCCCATTGTTGACCTTCTTTGAGCTTGCTAACTCTCAATCCCTCCATGGATTCTTGCTAGTTTTTGAGGGTAAAGAGAGAGGAGATCTAGATCCACATTTCCACCAATCACTTTCTCCTCTATGTGAGGGGAACCCCTTGGATCTTCATCTTGGAGTTCTTGGTGTTCTCCTTCTTGTTCTTCCTCTCATTTTCCTCCCTAGCATTAGTTGCTTCGGTGGGATTTGAGAGAGAAGGACTTGGGCACTCCGTGTGCCCTTGCCATTGCATTTGGTGCATCGATTTGAGTTCTCCACGTGATACGTGGAAGTTACAAGTTGAGAAGCTTATTACTCTTGGGTGCTTGGTGCCCTTGAGCTTGTTCCTGTTGGGTGCTTGGGCGCCCTAGACGGTTGGTGGTGTTCGGAGCTCAATCATTGTGGTGTAAAACTCCGGGCAAGCGTCGGGGTCTCCAATTAGGTTGTGGAGATCGCCCCGAGCAATTTGACGGGTACCGGTGACCGCCCCCAAGGGTTGCCAAAGTGTACGGGTTCGGTGACCGCCCCCAAGGGTCACCATTTGTACGGGTTTGGTGACCGCCCTCAAGGGTCCCTTAGTGGAATCACGGCATCTTGCATTGTGCGAGGGCGTGAGGAGATTACGGTGGCCCTAGTGGCTTCTTGGGGAGCATTGTGCCTCCACACCGCTCCAAACGGAGATTACCATCCGCAATGGTGTGAACTTTGGGATACATCATTGTCTCCGCGTGCCTCGGTTATCTCTTACCCGAGCCCCTTTACTTATGCACTTTACCTTGTGATAGCCATATTGTTCTTTGTCATATATGTTGCTATCTCATAGTTGCTTATCTTGCTTAGCATAAGTTGTTGGTGCACATAGGCGAGCCTAGTTGTTGTAGGTTTTGTGCTTGACAAATTAACCGCTAGGTTTATTCCGCATTTGTTCAAGCCTCTACCGTAATTATTTTAAAACGCCTATTCACCCCCTCTCTAGGCGACATCCACGATCTTTCAGACGGCAAACGGCCGAGTCGGGGGATAAGTCTTGTTGCCATGGATGAGGCGGTCATAGGAGCGGCAATGACAAGGTGGACGATGGCGCCGATGAAGCGAGAGGACATGATGAAAGGATCCTGGTCCAGTGCCGTGGATGAGAGATGTCCATCTCTTGCAGTGGACGATGGGGTAGGGGTAGCGGCTCTGGCAAGGTGGAGGATGGGGTGGCAGATGGAGGAGGCTGGCCGTAGTGGGGAGGTTGTTGTTGCGCGATGGTGTATGAATGGGAAAATGGAGGGGGAGGGGGGGATCTCAAACTTTGGGATGCGCTTGTTTGAAATGTGGGAAAGTTACAAACTTGTCCCCCGTTTGAAATGGAGGGAGAGACACATGTCTTTCGGACGAGCTTGAATCAAATGTGTTTTGCTACCCACGTTTGGTGCCCACCATGTCTGAATGTGCTCAGAGGCGATCGTGTCACGTCTGATTGAAGTTACTAGTCTACCCCTATCGACATCAGTGGAAATCGGGTCGATTAGAATGTGAAGTGTCAGGCATAGACAGTAATTTCCATCTCACAAACACTTGCTTCGGGCAGCCGACAAATGATAGTGGGTGATTTGCCGCTTCGTTCAAAATTTGGGAGAATTAGCATTCACGTTTACCTTGGGCCCTGGCAACTAAATTCAAATCCAATTTAAACTTGTTTTGTTATTTATTTCTTCAAAACCACAACAAAGATTTATTCGACCTTTATATATGATTATGATTTAGAATGCCATGATCTTTGAATTCAGTGGGTTGGATACACTTTGAGTCAAACAGTTATTTCAACCAATACAATATGCTCACACAAAAAACAGTTCACCTTATGTCAATCATACAAGTACTGAGGACCCTAAAAAATTCAGATCATTACAACATTTTCCATGCTACATATATCATAGGCGGTTCCCAAATAGAAAATAAAGTTTATTCCTTTTTCCACCATAACTTTCACTTTCCATGGCTAATCGTATCCACGGTGCCCTCCATACCAACACTTTCCAAGGAATTTATTATTTGACAACATAAAGTAAATTCATTTTTGCATTTCGGGACTAGGCATCCCTAATACCTTTGCCTTACTCTCGTGCAATGACAAATGAATAAACACTCATCGTGAGAATAACACATCTAGCATGGAAAATATAGCTACCCGTTACCGTTTCGCAAGTGAAACAAACACACAAAAGAGAAGTTCATTTTGAAAATTAGAGATGGCACATGCAAATTTGATTAGAACGACAAAATAATACAGCATATAGGTAGATATAGTGTACTCATGTGGCAAAACTGGTTTAAAGGATTTTGGATGCACAAGTAGAGATCATACTTGGTGCAAAATGAAGGCTGGCAAAAAGATTGAGAAGCGACCAACCAAGAAATGAATAATCTCATAAGCAAGCATTAAGCATAATTAACACCGAATAATGCAACACAAGTAGGACATAATTTTCATTGCATGGTTATTGACTTACGTGCATGCATAGGGAATCACAAACCTTAACACCAATATTCTTACTAGAGCACAATTACTCACCAACATAACTCACATATCACGTCATCATATCTCAAAACTATTACTAAGAATCAAGTTTATTTTGTCCAATGATCTTCATGACATATATTTCTTTCTTTCTTCATCCTTCTTGGATATCTATCACTTTGGGACTAATTTTCATGTGTTGCTTTTCATAAGCTCAAACAAATATAAGTGAAGATCATGAGCATAACATATTTTCTTTCTCTCAAAATAATTTAAGTGAAGCAAGAGAGAATTTCTTCAAAATTTTACTAACTCTCAAATAAATCTAAGTGAAGCAAGAGAGCATTTATTCAAAAATACTAAGCACATCGTGCTCAAAAAGATATAAGTGAAGCACTAGAGCAAGTCCATTGCTCATAAAAATTCAAGTGAATCATAGAGAGCAATTCTAACAAGTCATGACATAATTTTGGCTCTCTCAAATAGATGTGTCCAGCAAGGATTGATGACTTAAAACACAAAATACAAAAAGCAAAGACACATATCATACAAGACGCTCCAAGCAAAACACATATCATGTGACAAATAAAAATATAGTCTCGAGTAAAATACCGATGGTCGTTAGAAGAAAGAGGGGATGCCACTCGGGGGCATCCGCAAGATTAGTTGGTTTCTCATTATTGGATAATATCTTGGGATGCCATGGCATCCCCAAGCTTATGCTCTTCTATCCTTCTTTCATCCATCGTAAGATAACCCAAAACTTGAAAACTTCAATCACACAAAACTCAACAAAACCCTTGTGAGATCCGTTAGTAAAAGAAAGCAAACCACTACTATAAGTGCTATATCAAACCAATTCTTATTTTTTTTTGTACCATATATACTGTATTCCAACTTTTATATGGCCAAAACTCATCAAAGAATACCATAGAGCCATCAAAATATGCACACAACACAAAGAAAACAGAATCTGTCAAAACAGAACAGTATGTAGTAATCTGGAACTTTCGAATACTTGTGTAACTCCAAAAATTCTACCAAATTAGGATGACCAGTATAATTTGTATATTAATATTCTGCAAAAATAATCAGAGCAAAAGCTCTTTTCTGTGATTTATGATAATTATTTTAGTGAGCATAAAGTTTCTGTCTTTTTCAGCAAGACCAAACAACTATCTCCCCGGAAGATCCTAAAGGCTTTACTTGGCACAAACACTAATTATAACACAAAAAACACAATCATAAAAGTAACATAGTTTTTCTAACACTCAAGAACAGAAAGCAAAAAGCAAAAATAAATTTCATTCATTGGGTTGCCTCCCAACAAGCGCTATAGTTTTACGCCCTTAGCTAGGCATAAAGCAAGGATCTAAGTTTTGTCATCCTTTTTCTTCTTAATTTTCTTAGAGGTATTTTCATCATGGGGTTTTGTAAACACAACATAAAACATATTATCCATGTATAATTTAGCATTCCTTAGTTGGTTTTCATCGTAACCCCTTTGATTACCCGCAACAATCCAAGAGTAGTGTTGATTAATATTATTAAAAACTTGTTGGATTATATCTAGAATGGGGACTTCCTTTTTAAGATTCTCATCAAAGATCTTATTATCCCCAAGCAAATGCCTTAGTGCATAATCACTATTGTAAAGAATTTCATCTATCACGGGGTTTTCACGATTCATACCATAAAAATCAAAGATTTCCCTAGCTTCCCGTGTTATGTAGTCAAATTCATTTATAAGAATGAGAGTGGCCAACTTTTTGGCCCTAGTATTCTTTATGTCGGGGAGCTCAAACAATGATCTTTGCAAAGTAGGATGGTACGAATAAATTTACTTTCAAGTTTCAGAACTAGTGCTGAAATAGCATCCGCATAAGATCTAGTAGTTTTAAGTATAGGAGCATCATCAAGACCTAGATTCCCAACACAATTGAAAAATTCTTGAATAGGTTCTTTTCCCATAACATTCCCTTGCCCCAAGATAAAAGTTTTAGCATCTAGATTGCCCGTACGTCCAAATTTAGGAGTTAGGCCATCATCTATTGGTGCCATACCAAAATCACTCATGATTGCAAGCAAAGGATAGATCTGACAAGAAAACAACGAACGGAAAAAGAGAGGCGAGTAAAACGGCAAATTTTTGTGAAGTGGGGGAGAGGAAAATGAGAGGCAAATAATTTAAATTGCAAGGAGATGAGATTTGTGATTAGGAACCTAGTTATGTTGAAGATCCTCCCCGTCAACGGCACCAGAAATTCCTTTTGATGTCGCTTGAAGCTATGTCGGTTTTTTCCCCAAAGAGGAAGGGATGATGCAACACAACGGTGGTAGGTACTTCCCTCAAATATGAAACCAAGGTTACTGAACCAGTAGGAGAACCAAGCAACACAATGTAAACAGCCCCTGCACACAAATAACAACACCTTGCAACCCGACGTTTTAAAGGGGTTGTCAATCCCTTTCGGGGTATGACGCCTCAAGATAGGCAAAGGACGTGATATAAATTTGTAGATGGGATAAATAGATAGTGGAACAAATAAACTGCAGCAAGGTATTTTTGTATTTTTTGGTTTAATAGATCTGAAAATAAACATGAGGAAATAGTAGATCGCAAGGCAAATATATGAGAAAGAAGACCCAGGGGCCGTAGGTTTCACTAGTGGCCTTTCTAGAGAAAAATAGCAAATGGTGGGTGAACAAATTACTGTTGGGCAATTGATAGAACTTCAAATAATCATGATGATATCCAGGCAATGATCATTACATAGGCATCACGTCCAAGATTAGTAGACCGACTCCTGCCTGCATCTACTACTATTACTCCACACATCGACCGCTATCCAACATGCATCTAGTGTATTAAGTTCATGAAAAAATGGAGTAATGCAATAAGAACGTTAACATGATCTAGACAAGATCCATTTATCTATTGCAGAAGATATGGATCCCGTCTTTTTATCCTTAGTAGCAACGATACATACGTGTCGGTTCCCTTTCTGTCACTGGGATCAAGCACCATAAGATCGAACCCACTACCGGGCACCTCTTCCCATTGCAAGATAAATAGATCAAGTTGGCCAAACAAAACCCAAATATCAAAGAAGAAATATGAGACTATAAGAGATCACGCATATAAGAGATCAAAGAACTCAAATAACTTTCATGGATATAAAAAGATATAACTGATCATAAACTCGAAGTTCATCGGATCCCAACAAACACACCACAAAAAGGACTTACATCATATGGATCTCCAAGAGATCATTGTATTGATAATCAAGAGAGAGAGAGAGGAAGCCATCTAGCTACTAACTACGGACCCGAAGGTCTACAAAGAACTACTCACGCATCATCGGAGATGCACCAATGGAAGTGGTGAACCCCTCCGTAATGGTGTCTAGATTGGATCTCGGTGTTCTGGACTCTACGATGGCTGGATGAATATTTCGTTGACTCCCCTAGGGTTTCTAGAATATTGGGGTATTTATAGAGCAAAGAGTCTGTCCAGGGGGCAACCAAGGTGGGCACAACCCACCTGGGCACGCCTGGGCCTCCTAGCGTGCCCAGGTTGGTTGTCCCCTCCTCGGGACTCCCCCAGGTGCAACCAGGGCCCATTGTGTTCCTTCTGGCCCATAAAAAATCATCGTAAATTGGCGTGGTATTTGGACCCCTTCTGGTATTGATTTCCTGCGATGTAAAAAACATGCAGAAAACAGCAACTGGCACTTGGCACTATGTCAATTGGTTACCAAAAAGTGATATAAAATGACTATATAATGATTATAAAACATCCAAAATTGATAATAAAACAACACTGAATAGTAAACAATTATAGATACGTTAGAGACATATCAGTCACCGAGGCGTGCGTTCAGCTCCTTGGTATCATTGTCTTCTTTCATGTTGGCGTAGCAGGGGTCGATGATGGTCTCGGCGAGGTCAACAACGGAGTCCTTCTCCTGCTCGTTGCCGATGATCTTGTATTGCTTCTGGATGTCGACAAGCCTGTTGCACCAGATGGCAGAATCCTCGCGTTCTTCCTTCTCTCCAGCATAGCGAAGGTGCAGTCAGCGCTGCCGATGAAACGGGCGAATGCTCCAGAGCCTTTGATGGACCTACAGCAGTGGTAGACGAGAACCTCATTCCGCACGCATACCTGGGCGACGGTGATCCGCTGGTCCCTGTCAGGAGAGGAATGGATGGGCACAAGGTCTAGTCGTGCGACCTTGTGCTTTCTCGTCCTGTGAGTTATTTACCCAAAATCACCACCTTGGGGCTAGGGTAACAACTTCGTACCACATTGAAGGCAGGGCACCAAAAATCACCGAAAATGCGCCTAATGCGTAACGTGGAGCACTCGCGCTCCAATTTGGACTTGAAAACAGCAAAACCGATAGATGGGGCCCGCCTGTCGGGATGAGGTGTGCTTGTGTGGACAATATGCTGAGTTGGACGAGGATCCCACTTGTCAGTGACTCAAGTGTTTATTATTTTTTCACCTTTTCTTTTTCTTTCTTCCTCGTTTTCTCTCTGGAATTTAGCCAAACAGGTTGTGAGTGCTAGAACATGGACATCACCGAGGTAACCACCAGAGAGGACGTGTGCAACGATGACGCCTGACTAGCCATCATGCCGAGAAACCAGGTTGTGTATGCGGGCCGCGTCCTGGAAGTGGCAGCCCATCGGAGGTGGATGCGGACATAGCCGGTGCGGGATCTCGCCGGAGCTCGGCATGCTGCCGCTGAACCTGGCGCCTGGCCGTGGAGAGGCGCGTGGGAACCATAGTGCTCACGCAGCGTGAACAACAATGGTGGATTGCGGCAGGGGGTGCCCATGAGGAGGCACGCAGGGACCATAGTGAGCATGCGCAGCACGAACACCAATGACGGCCGACGGCAAGGCGTGGCCACGGGGAGGAGCATGAGAACCGCAGTGCGCACGCGTGACACAAACAACTATGGCGGACGGCAACATGTTTGGGCCACGTGAGCGCGCGTGGAGTGCGTCCGTGCGACCGAGGTCAGCCATGGCTGACGACCAAGGTCAGCGCAAGACGAGCTGCTGCCGAATCTCGCGGGAGTGGTGCTGGACGCATGTAGGTGAGTGCGTGCTCGTGGCGTGGGGGCGTGTGCAGGTGTATGTGTGCTTGTGGCGTGGGGCGTGCTCATCGTAGTTGCTCGGCTGCCATGCCCATGGTGGCCTTGGAGCTCACAGCTCGCACGCGGACAGAGAGCTCGGGCGTCCATGCCAAGGGGAGTGGCATCGGGTTGCGAGGCCTCACGGTGCCGCCCGCCCCCCTCGCGATGCTCGCCGATGTGGGCATAGTCGCCGGAGTTCGGCCTTCCGTAAGCTGCTCGATGTAATGTCGCAAAGAAAAAGAAATGGGAAGAAGATGATCATGTAGTCATAGACAGGCGGGGTCCACGTCTCATTTGCCACCTCAGTTGGTCAAAGTTTTTTGTGTCCTTGGTCTATGCCACATCAGCCCCGACAGGCGGGCCCCATCTGTCGGTTTCGCTGTTTTCAGGTCCAAATTGGAGCGTCAGTGCTCCGCGTTATGCATTAGGCGCATTTCTGGTGGTTTTTTGTGCCCTACCTTCAATGTGGTACTAAGTTGTTACCCTAGCCTCAAGTGTGGTGGTTTTGGGTAAATAACTCTCGTCCTGTAGGTACTGCTTGAACTCGGCGAGGCAGAGCTTCACCGAGTCCGGATCGTTGGTGTACATCACATTCAACTTGGTGCAGCCATGGGACTGGACGGAGAACTCAAAGGTTAACTCCTTGCTGAAGTCCATATCCAACAGGCTCACCCCTCAGATCACCATTGGAGTCTCTTCAAGTGAACGAGTGAGTAGGCAGTGGCAACAGTTCATTTTTCAGCTCTTGGGGAACTGGATTCAACAATAAACTGAGTGTGTACATGTGACAATAGTTACTACCCCTCCCTCGCCCGCTGCACGCCCTGCAGAACATGCACCCTCGGCGCATTCAAACGCCTCCATTAAGAAACCTATTCTGGCCACACACGTCGGTTCACGAGCGGGTCTATATTGGTACTGTAATAACAAGTGTTAGTGGTCACTTTACTTAAATTTAATTAGCTTTAATTAAAATTTATTCTTAAAACAAGCAATGCATTGGCTCGTTCTATCAGTGCCACATGATCAACATGCACAACAATTATAATTATTATTATCAGGACGCACATGATCAACACATTTGCCACACTTTCACACAGACAATCCTACCATGTTTGAACAGTTTGTTATGGTTGTTGTCCTTTGCATCATCATGTTGTGTTTCCCAGCTTGCAAGATTCAGAACCAACAAATGAGATTCAAATAATAAGTACAACAAAGATGCCTACACATCTCACTGATTCCCAGCTTCCAAGATTCAGAACCAACAAATAAGATTCAAATAATAAGTACAACAAAGATGCCTACACATCTCATCGATTCCCAGCTTCCAAGATTCAGAACGAACCCATTAGAGCCTTTTTCATAAGTACAACAAAGTGAATATCGGGATTAAATTCATCTTGGCTAGCCGTGTCATACAACCCAATAACTTGGTGAATGCTCTTGACCATCACAACATCTGTAGTTGATATTCCTGCTTGCACAACATAGATAATTTTTTTTCGTCCTCCACCACTGAGTGGCACTAGTGGAAGTCAACCTACAGCTCCACTCAATGATTCAATTCATGCCACTTTTTCTGCAGTTCACCTAAAATGAAACAAAGATTGCATATTCAGCTAGCAAGAAGTAGTTGCTCTCCTGCGCTGGTAGGTTCTTCTTTAGTAGTTGCACTAAAATTGAGCAACATTAAGGTTAGTTGTCCTACTCATGTAAGGTGCAACTATAGTTTGCTTATCCTTTTGTGCAGTTCCACTAAAATAAAGTGCCATTGTGGTGACATTGATGGCTCATCTTGCAAAGGCTAATAAAATGTTGCACGAGATTACCCGTAGAATTTGACGGAGATTTTGGAAACTCCAGTCACCATTTTGTGCAGTTCCACCAAAATTGAGAGATGTTGCCCACGTGACATTTTAGTTGAACTGCACAAGACACTCATTCCAAAAAAGTGTTTTATGCAGTTCACCAAAAGGTCACAATAGCAACAAGGTGAAATGGATATCCCTATCTGCACAAAAAGATAGAAAGAAAACAGTTCCTGGTCAACAACAAGATACGAAACATACACGAAATGAAAAGAAGCATCTTGATTATGTTCATGGCAATCACGCAAGGACAGTGGAAATTTTAAAACATCGGCAATGCTTCATGTTACCGGAAGCATTACGATCAACAATGACATTCGTCAAATATGGGATTACTTTAATGGTGGCATTGCTTGTTTACCAGATACAGTAGATCAACAACAGCTAAAGAGTTGGTTTAAGGGCATGGGACCATGGGGACACCAGGACACTCAGCATCGTAAAGAAGCGTCTTACTTATCATACTGGGGAAAATACCAGGAGTACCATTTGTAACACAGTTTAATTGCATCATATTACTGGAGGCATTAAATTAACAATAACACTAGTTAGACATGTCCTTAAGGTAATAGTGTGGTCGCTTCATTTTACATGCGCCCTTACATTAACAATAGCAAAAAATTGGTAGAAGGACATGCGACAGTGGATGCATCAGCACAATGTACCTACAAGGAGGCATAAAGTGGTGATGCCGGGTTTGTTCATACTCTGTGAGGGCAGCAAATCTAATCATGGAAACCTTTTACTATGTGAGGGCAGCAAATCTAATCCTGGACATACTCTGTTGACTTCTCCACCAGCCTCCAATTTCTATCCTTTTTTCAACCAATAACGGATCTGTTCCTTATCCAGTTTGTACTGCTTTTTCCCTTCATTTCCCTTTTCAATCAAGAGACCGGTTGGGTATCCAGTCACTACTACTTTCCCCCTATTATTTCCTCTTTGAATCAAGTCCTAGATTCATGCTATGACTTTCCCCCCTTTCTTCGTTGTTTGAACCAAGTCCTAGATTTGACTGCATGAAGTAGCTCCCGCGCCACCTTGCCCTCCCCGAAACCACTCCCAACCGTCGGTCCGCCGGTGCCCCGGCCATCCCTCTACCCCCCTGCGCCGAGCTTTTTCTCCGGCGATCCCCACGCCACCGCCCCCACCGCGCCCCCATCGCCCATAACCACCGCCCCACCCTGAACCCTAAGATAGATAGTGGGGTACCTCTCCGGCAAACCCCCCTGCCCGCTGCGGCTAGTTCTTCCTTAACTTCGGTGAGCCCCCCACCCCTGAAAATCGACTGACCTAAAAGTCGATTCAGTCGACTGAAGTGTAGCTAAATCGAAAAGATGCACATGCAGACACGTGGGGAGCTGCGGCAGTAGAGCAAGGCCACTTTCGAATAACTTATACCTGAGGGTCGTTGGGATGTCGGCAGCGAAAGGTCGAATTTGCGCACAATACGGAAGGCAGGAAGAAGGGTCGGAGGACATCCCGAGCCGGTGCTGTGTTGGAGAGAATGACACGGGCAGAGGATCGGGACCCGTCGACAGCTGTGGGTTTCCTCCCTCGCTGCCGATGACCGTGTGAACGATGCACTAGTCCTCTACACACACCGGCTGAAGGGATCCGACCGGATCTGTGACCAACGGTGAGCAGAGAGAAAATGTCGCTACCGTTGTCTTGTTTAGATCTGGAGATGATGAGAGAATGAAGAGAGCAACCCTAGTAAAGCAAGCGCTCAGGCCCCTGCCTATATATATAAATAGTGGAGTGATTATCTTTTTCTCTCCACAACAAGCGTTCCAATTCGTGTACGTGGCATCAAAGAAAAGAAACTCTCTATTTAACGTGACTAACTATACGACTCCTACTTACCTAGTACAATAGTAGTATTGTTTCATTGTGCTCCCCGGCCCTCCACTCGTTGAACAACCCCACGGGTGAATAAACATCAGTACTAGTATTTATATAGAACAAACAAGCTCGAACTATTTTGGCTTTGAGATATCAATGGTACAGTTTGACCACATTGCATCAATGGGCTCAGTACTCCTACTTTGAAGTAACCTACACGTATATGCACGGTTTACATTCCGAATCACTAGCTAGAGCTTGAACTCTATTTGTTTACATGTACCACATTTTTCTTTTGGTTTTCTGCTCCATGGCGCAATTCATCGATACGAAATTATATTATGAGTAGTTAAAAGTTGAGGGCGGGGCTTCTCCCTGGCAGTACGCGCGGCAGTTTTCATGTAGGCGGTTTGACAGAGAGGCGAGGAGGGTGAGGGAGTAGCGGATTCAACTCACTGTTGGAAAGGTAGGGCTGTGCGATTTGATGGTGCGTTATTGCTGGAAATACGAGGTCTTGTGATATGACTACTCACTATCTCTACTCTTAGAAAAAACAAAGTTAGTGATGATGGTGTGCCTGCCATTCTGCAATATAGGCCGTCTGATTTATATTTGACGGATAGGAAGGAAACAATGGCAATTTTGCAAAAAGATACCCACACCCCTCTCCACATTTGCAAATAAGGCCTTCCCTTGTTCATCCTTTTCTCCCGCAAGATAAACTACTCATACAAATGCATATTGATGTTCCGTGGAACACATGGGCATCTTGCTAGTAGTCATGAATTACTGGCGCTACGACCGGGGTGATGCCCCCCATCCGTTCCCCACTCTAATCTAGTGCATGACACGTCGACCCGGATGCTGGCTCTCCCACATGTAGGAGAATTACGTAAGAAGGAGCAAAGAATAATGTAGTATATAAAGTGTATATACTAGTACTACTACTCACATTGGAGGAGTGCGAACCACGGCAGCTCAGTGAACCAGCAAGCGATAGGCCATGTAAAACAATGTGGTGATATGGCCATACAAAATAATGTGCTACAATCCAGTCTATAGCATGTACAGTACTACTCCTATTCTATCAACACGAGTCCCATCTGACAATAGCGTCTGTGCTACAGCTAGCTCTTCTTCCTCGTTTCTCTCTTCTAATTCTAACTCAGTCGACGCGCGGTGGGCGGGGTTGGGATTTGCCGATGGTCGGTTTGCTCAACTGCGGCCCCACCTCATAGTGAAAATGTTATGACTGGAGAATGGAGCGTACGCTCCATTGGCAAGGCGCGGGAGTTCGCAGCCAGCCCACAATGGTTCGAGTCTTGGCTCGAGCGCTTGGTGCTCACAGAGTTTTCTTCTATAAAAAATGCCAACAGGCTAGTCTAGCCCAGGTTGGTCTCATTTTCTTCAAAAAAATGTTATGGCTGGAATAAAAGTGCCATACACTTGTCGGATTTTGGGTTCCGCAAACCCTTGATAGGTTTGAACTCTAGGGTGCGTGTGGAGATCTCAACCTACCCAGCTTGCCTACTCACGCTTCCTTAAAGCCTAGCGCGTCAAGCTCAAAGGGACAAAGAGACACATCAGTTTATCCTGGTTCGGGCCACCTTGCGGTGTAATACCCTACTTCAGCTTTTTGGTGGATTTCCTCGAGGGGCTAAGGATGAACTAGTACAGTGGATGAACAACCTCAGGAGGTGAGGTGTTCTTGAGCTCGAGAGAGCTGGTGAGGTGGTCGAATGAGAATGGACCCCCCCTCTATGGTGGTGGCTAAGTCCTATTTATAGTGGCCTTGGTCCTCTTCCTAAATGTTGGTGGGAAGGGATCCCACAACGGCCAGGTTTGAAGGGGAACAAGAAGTACACCCTATCCTAACTAAAGTGGTCTTCACCTGCAAAAAGCCTCTGGTCATGACACTGCGGTGGGCTCGGCGATGACCTCCGTCCTGCCGTCCTGGCAGTCTTAGTCTTGTTGCACCAGAATGGAAACCTTTGGCTGATTCCTCGGGACTCCGCGCCTGCTGCTTGCCTCCTTTGCACCAAAGAGGAAACTGGTGCTCTGTGCCCGCTGGCGCCCGCCTGGCGCCCGCCTGGCGCCCAATCATCATGGCTCACGTTACCTGAGCCTCATGAGGTGCACCTTGCATAGAAGTCTCCGCTCCTCGGGAGCCAGCCCGAGGAGGCCGATCCCCTTGGGCATCTTGGCGTCACCCGCCTCGCGAGGCTTGGCCCCTCCCGAGGGTCTTGAGTTGTTGATGCTGAAGCTGGGCCATACCAGGCCGTCGATGGAGCCACGCAGTGGGCCGCAGGCAGGCAAGTCTAGGTACCCCCGTATCTAAAACACCGACAGTAGCCCCCGGGCCCAAGGCGCGCTCGGACTTGGCTTCTAGGTGAAGCCAAAGGGAAAGTGTGGAGCGCCGCAGGCCCTAACCGCCTGCGGCCTTGAACAATGCATGGCGATTGATGGGACGTGGGAGTCTCCACTTCCCCATGCTGCCTTGGCAACCATTTGACTTGACGGGTCGATGCTGCATGCAAGAGATCATCATTACGCGAGGTCGTGGAGGCCGGCGGTTGGTCTCCCTCCGGTTATAATTGAGGGGAGGGGCAGAGCCCCCCTCGCTCATCTCTTCCTCTGTCTTCTCGCCGCTCGCCCTTCTTCTTCTCCATCTTGCTGTTGCTCCCATGGCTCCGATCAGGAGGTTTTTCGTGGCAGAAAAGGGGAAGGCCCCTCAGGAGGGGCCTGATCCACTCCCGCCAAAAAATGGTTCTGCCGCACCTACGACGCCTGCGCGAGGCAGGAGGTGACTAGGCCTTGGCAATCAAGGCCTCTGCCCGGCTTCCCCCTTCCCTTGTACGCTGGGGCACAGGACGGCGATGCATGCCGTCGAGCAAACCCAGGCGGCGAAGGATGAGCCGCTGCTGTCCTTCCTGCCGAGCCACGGACTCATGCCGAGAGCAGCTCGCGTGAGTTCATGGTGTGGGCAGCGATGCTGTCTGCCTCGTGGATCCGGTTCCCGAGGTTCTTCGCCAATGAGTTGCCGCCGAGGGGGGCACTTGAACTATGGCTGCAGCATGCCGGGTGCTACTGCCTGGCTATTGGGGCTGAGGTCGAGGTGGTGCCCCCTGGCGATGTGTTCATGACCCGTGGATGGGGCGAGGTCGCCCGAGCCTGCCGCACAGAGGGGGCCCTTGCGATCCACTTCGAGTACGATGGCGCCTTCACCCTGTTCTTCAAGGTCTTCGACAAGGAGGGCCGGCGGCTGGAGTGCTGCCCCAGAGGAAGCAGCCCACAGGACGCGACCGAGGGCGCTAGACCTGCCTCAGTCCCCGTCGACGCCTCTTGCAGCAGCAGCAACGACTCTTGGGAATCCGGTGACTCTCTTGAGCCCAGTGAGTCTCCGGAGTCTAGAGATGACAGCTACGTGATGCCAAGCTCCCGCCGCGGCCGCAACGCAGCAGCAGCTGCCGCTCAGCGACGTCGGTGATGCGTGTTGGCCTGGTCGAAGCTCTTCTTCTTTTGTTTCCCTGCGTGAAATTAGGGATAGCCCCGCGGGGGCATGTAAGGATGGAAATGCGTTAATTCCAGTGTTGTTCTTTTGGTCTTTATGATGAAATCGCGTATCCCAATCCGGCATGGTTCCCCCCTTCCCCCCCCCCTTAGGTAGTGTAGTGCTCTATGCCGGCGGGACCCAATCCCCAGGCAGGTTCAACCATCGCTAGTATGCCAGGTCGCGATGCCGTGGTCAAGGCTAGGAGGTGAGCGACCCGAGGTACGGTGAGAGCTCATGAGGCGCGATGCTCACGAGGTCCCCCTTGGCGTGCAAGCAGCTGCCCAAGAAACGGAAAGGGGAGTGAAATTGCCAGAGTGGGACTGCGAGAGTCAAATGGGTGAGTTTTGAGACTTATGCCGTCATGTGAGCAACTTATCTTTTAGCAAACCCGCAATGACTCCTATGGATGGTGCCCATTCGTGCCTCTATAGTAGCGTCACTAGGCGGGGTACGCGATGATCATCCCCCTTCCTTGCTTGCCTAGGTGCTCTACGTCCTCGGGTCCTGGCCCTCGAGCAGGGTCAGCCGTCGCTGGTATGCCAGGTCGTGATGTCGTGGTCAAGGCCAGGGAGTGAGGGCTGGAGAGCCAGTAGGAGCTCCTAAGGCGTGATGCTCAGGAGCCCACCCTTTAACGTGCAAGCAACTCGTAGGGCAAGGTGGTGACCGCTGGGGCCCGCCGTAGCTATGCCTTACCTGCGTGTTAGCTGGCAGACGTGGTTGCAATTCCCTATGGTGCTGACCGCCTATCCTTGAACCTTTCGAGGGAAGACGAAGGCACCAAGGACCTGGTGAGGTGCCGTGCGCGAGGCGGGCTGCGAGCTAGAGCTCGGTTCTCGGGTTTATCAGCGTTGCTGGGACGGACCCGAGCACAAGCGCCGTGCTAGCGTGAGTAGCTTCTGTTGCAGGACGAGCATAGGACGAGTCAGCAATGAAAGGGGACCATAAGGCGGATAGGTCTCGAAGCAAGCAGGTGATGGTAATAAAACAACTCATGAAAGATGGTTAGGCAATTTAGACAAACGCAAGAAGGATACATGTCGTAGGGACGGACCCATGCGACTTGGGGATAATACAGCCCGAGGGGTGCCCCCAAACTGAACGAACTAAAAAGATGTTACCTGGCACCATTGCTGAAGAGATGTCGGGGTAGCGGAAGATGCACACTGCTGAAGTCGCACCTCATGAGCCGCCTGGGCCCTGAGCCTCGGGAGGCTCCGGGGGCCTGGGGGGCTCCCGAGGACCCATCTCCACCTCCGCCAGGATCGCCTGGTGCCTAACCTACCGAGCGGCTAGGACGTCTCGCATTCGGTGTTGAAATCCGACAGCCACGCTTGGCAGGCCGAAGGACATGCGAACATAGCTGTTAGGGGGACCCTCACATCGGCCGACACGGGACGGCCAGAAGAGCTGCCGAGACGCCGCCCTGTTGAGCCCTGGAATGTCGATGCAGATGCGGAACTCCTTACCCTCTCCAGGGCAAGGATCCACGCCCAACGGTGGGCGGCGATCGCCCTGCAGAACCCTTGCCTCCTGAATCTCCATGATCGCCTTGCTGATGAACTCTTGAGCGCCTGTCACCCCATGCCTTGTGCCTTCTCCTAGGAAGCATGCCTCCACATGGTGCTCGAGCGCCTCCCTCATGACGTCGACTAGGTCTGAGGCCCTCCAGAGGAGAGCCCTCGAGCCCAGCCTGAGAGGGGCGCCGAGAGCGTGTTCCTATGCGATAGGTGAAGGCGCCCCATCGAGGGATGTGAGGCTTAGCGCGACACTGTCGGGCGATGCCTCCTCATGAGATTCCTGGCCCAGCTGCAGCTTCTTCATCTTGGGGGCGACCTCAGGAGGAAGGACATCGCCCTCGTCTTTAGGGTTCTCGACTGCTGCCGCTTGATAGGCGCGCTTGAGAGAGCACACTGCGTCCTTTTCCTCGTAGGCGACCGTGATGATGCCGCCGTTTCCTAGCATCTTGAGGACATTGTAGCCATGGTGCGTTGCTGCCATGAACTTGGCCAGTGCCGTGTAATGCCCCGAGACCGATGCGCCAGGTGTCATCCAGTTATTCGCTGTCGTTACCATGTCATTTGCTTGTGCGTTGCATTTTTCCATGTCATCATGTGCATTTCATCAACATGTTTTTTTCAAAACTTGCATCCGTCCGGGTCCTCCCAGTTCTCACCATTGTCCGTTCTGAGCCCAACGACACTCGCACGCGCCTGCGACACCTCCAAAATATTATTTCATAAGTGGCATAAAAATGTTCTCAGAATGGGGTGAAGGTTGGCGTGCGGTCTTATTATAGTGTAGGTAGACCGCCTGTCAAGTTTCGTCGCATTCGGAGCTTGTTTGATAGCCCAACCGTTAAACATACAACTGCGATATAGCCGGTGTATTCGTCGGACGTTTTTGGTCTCCGAAAACTGTTGCTGGGCTGCCCTCCTCTTATCTCTTCTCAGCCTAACCCATCTAAGCACAACCCACTAACACCTCCTTTAGCCCAGCTACACCCCCTCGCGATCGGAACCCTCCGATCGGCATCGAAGGGTCCAGAAACCCCTCCTTACCCTCAAATCCTAGCAAATTTGCTATATATGGACACCCCTAGTCCATTTTGGGCAACCTAGACCCCTTCCCCTACCTCCTGCCACAGCCAACCCCCTCCTCCTCTCTTTCCATGCCACTCCTAGCCGCCCTCCGCCACTTGTCGCCGCCGCCGCCACACCCTTCGGCCTATCCCACGCCACCACGTCGCCGCCTGGCCTCCTCCCCGCTGCCCGCAGCCACTTGGGAGCTGCCACACGTCCCCAGCCTGCTCCGCGCCGCCGCAGGCCCGGCAAGGCCCGCACGGAGCCCGCCTTAGAGCTCGCTTCGCCGCCACCCGGCTCCCGCTCGCCCCACTCGATCCCAAGCGAGCAAGAGCCGCGCACCGCCCAGGAGTCCCTCCAGCACCGCCGTCCCAAGGCCCCGCCGTCGACACCGGCGACTGCCGCTGTCCAGGTCACCGCCCCGTCCCCTTTTGTTTCCCTCTCTCTCCCTCTAATAGTTGGCACCGACCCCGCAGGTCCCCGCTGTCGGTGTCAAAACCGACGGATCTCGGGTAGGGGTTCCCGATCTGTGCGTCTTAGGCTGATGGTAACTGGAAGCAAGGGACTCAATGTTTACCCAGGTTCGGACCCTATCGATGGAGATAAAACCCTACTTCCTGCTTGATTAATATTGATGATATGAGTAGTACAAGAGTAGATCTACCACGAGATCGTAGAGGCTAAACCCTAGAAGCTAGCCTATGATGATCATGATTGTAATTGTGATCGGCCTTCTAAGGACCATCCTCTCCGGTTTATATAGACACCGGAGAGGGCTAGGGTTTACATGGAGTCGATTACAAGGAAGGAAATATAATACCCGGATCTCCAAGCTTGTCTTCTACAAAGGAGAGTCCCATCCGGACACGGGACGGAGTCCTGAGTCTTGTATCTTCATGCTCCAATAGTCCGACGATGTAGATAGTCCGGCTGTCCAGATACCCCCTAATCCAGGACTCCCTTAGTAGCCCCTGAACCAGGCTTCAATGACGATGAGTCCGGCGTGCAGTCTTGTCTTCAGCATTGCAAGGCGGGTTCCTTCTCCGAATACTCCAAATTTATTATCGAACACGTAGACCGTGTCCGGATCTGCAAAGTGATCTCCACATACCACCGTAGAGAGAATGATATTTCACAAATGTAACGTGACATGTTATTACGATCGGGTCATTATTCGAACCGTTCTTCCACAACTAGCCATAGCGCATACCGCGCGGCGGTTTCCTCTGCAGGTTTTGCCATAGCAGAGATCGTGCCCCTTTATTGTGGGATTCTCATCAATACGGGTATGGATAATCTAACCGCACCGCTAATTGCGGCGAGTGGGGAGCGAGCGGGTTCCACCAGGCAAGTGGGGAGGCGTAAAAAGCTTTTACCGTCTCTTATAAAGAGATAAGGTTTCTTCCTCTTTACCCACGCCTTCTCCTTCTGCTAGCTCACCCCCCTCTGTTCGAGCTCTAACGCCCAAGCATTCTTCTATTCCATCGAAGAGAGGTTTTCCAAAGATGTCCGGATCCGGAGCAGGAGGCAGATGGATGGCCTCTACTGTCCAGGACAGGGATATCAAGAGGCTCCGGGAGGCCGGGTACCTGGCCAAGAAGATCGACCACCATCTCCCACCGGCGGGACAGGTCGTCCCTACTCCGGAGCCTCACGAGAGATTCGTGTTTCTTCACTATTTTGTCCGCGGGCTCGGGTTTCCCCTTCACCCATTTGTTCGTGGAGTCATGTATTACTATGGGATCGATTTTCATGATCTGTCCCCCAATTCTTTCCTCAATATCTCGACGTTCATCGTCGTGTGTGAGGCCTTTCTCTAGATTTCACCTCACTTCGGCCTGTGGCTGAAGATTTTCAATGTGAAGCCCAAGGTGGTGAGTGGCGAGCATGCCGTGTGCGGCGGCGGCATGGTGAGCAAGATGCCCAAGGTCGTTTGGCCGATGGGGGCCTTCAACGACTCCATCAAGGAGTGGCAGCAGCGGTGGTTCTATATTACCGAACCGCGTGGCAAAAAGTGGGCTGCAGCTCCCGAGTTCATATCCGGAGCCCCCCTGCGGCTCACGTCCTGGCCCAAGAAGGGCCCGAACTGGTCCCCGTCTAATGAGCTGTCACTGCTCCAGACGCGCGTCCAGAGTGTGGTTGACAAGGATATCAAGCTCGTCGACGTTGTCCAGGTGATGTTAGTTCGCCTGGTTCTCCCTTGCCAGCGTCGAGCCTGCAATCTGTGGGAGTACGACCCAACTGAGCACCAAACCCTTTGGGAGCTCTATGATTCCTCCCACAAGGATATCTGGAAGGTGTTCTTTAAGTCCGAAAAATCATGGCCGGGCTCCGCCGAGGAACGTGGGTATCAATTATCCCATTCTGCAAGCCCGGTAAGTTACATCTACGCTTTGTCCATCCATGCTTTCAGTTGGCATGTCCTGAGGGAGACATTTTTATCGTGCTTTACCCTGACCCCAGGGACGGATAAAAAAGGTGGAGCGGATACATTGTCCGACCCCGCTGCCGGAGGAACCGGTCGGACCTCTTCTGACGAAGATGCTGGTCCCCGCGCCTTACGTGGCGCCAAAGAAAGAGGCCTCCAAGAAGGTCAAAAAGGCCTGGAGTGGCCTCCGTCGCCGCGAGGCCTCGGATGCAAAATCCGAAGACTCCAGCGATGATCCCTCTTCTGAAGACGAAGAGGAGGAAGCAGAGGAGGACGAGCTTCACTCTGGAGGTGGGAAGAAGAGGTCGGCTTCCCCGTCCCTGGAGGCCGAATTGCCCAAGAGGGGGAGAGGTTCCCACCCAGAGGCATCCACCACGGCTACCGATAATAGCCCGAAGTGGGATCCCAGGGCCCAGCCCCTGGGAAAGTCGTAAGTATTCGACATCCGAACACGCATATGCGTCCAGGGTCATTTGGGTACAATAGCTTTAACTGTCGTCATATTTCATACAGCCCGGCGAGGTCTCGCGCCGGACAGTCCTCATCAGAGGATTCACTGAGCTCAGACGCTTTGGCGAGCGAGACGCCTCTAGAGGCCCCTTCCCCGAGGTCCAGGCACAACACTGAGGTGTCGTCTCAATGAGGCTCGGACCAGGGGGGGCATGTCTCTGGGGCCGGACATACGGGGGCGGCGGCCTCCCGACGTGTCGACGGTGGGGGCGACCTCAGGTTCGAACCACAGCCGGACAAGGTCCTAGAGACCTCTAAGGCTCCAGGATCGGGCGAGCAGCCACCTTGGATGGTGGAGGCTTGCCTACTCCTCCGGCAACCTCCGTCCAAGCAGAGCTGCCTGGCGGTCTATCAACAGCGTTAAGAGCGCGTCTATCGTTGATGAACATCGGACCCTCATGGGTGCGGTGATTGAAAAGATTCAGTCCGCCGAGAGCGAGCTGAATGAGTCCTGCCTTGGCCTTATAAAGGCCTTTGAGGTATGTTTTCTAAGAAACCTTTGAGGAATCGTCATAATATGAGTACTAGCCCCTGATACACTGTCCGGTGAAAGAGAGAAAGAGACGGACATGGGATCAAATCCTCTGCTTTTGCAGGAGCCTTTGTTAATGACGTATAACCCTTTATGTGAAAACAGGCATCTGCAGAGAAGGAGGCCGCTCATAGTGCGGAAGTGTCCGGGCTGAAGCAGAGCCAGGAGCGGGCCGAAGAAGAATTTGGCCGTGTAAAGAAGCAATTAGAGGACAAGCAAGGTATGTTGAAATATTGTCTTGAAGTCGGCACGAATGAGTAATTGTGCCTAGTGAAAAGTTTTTGTATTGTATGCTCTAGGAGCGAGTGCCGAATATGAGGCACTGAAGAAGGCTGTGGCTGATGCCAACGAGAAGGCTGCCGGAACAGGCGCTTTGTGAGAAACACGAGGCCAGGGTCATCGCAGCTGAGCGAGAGCTCCAGGAGGCTGTGAAGAAAAGCGAGGGCTTGGAGCAGAGTCTAGTAGGGAAAGAATCCGAACTCGCCCAAGCTCTCCAAGCCGCGGAAGATGCTCGGGAAGAAGCCCGAGGTGCTGCGCGGGACATTTAGGAGGCCCGGAAGGTTGCGGCTGGTAAGGCCTTTTTGTATTCATGGCCATTTTGACATGATAATGGGGAGAACTCTAAGCGACAAGCTGAATTCTTGTTTTTCCAGGGGCGTTTGCGGATCTGCCTCGCAGTATATCAGATGCCGCCCAGTTCTACCGGCCCGAGGAGAAGAAGTCTGCGGGGAGGGATTTCTGGTCGCAGTATTTGGTGCCGAACTATCCGGTGCCCTTTATCGATCAGCTGAAGCAGCTGGTCGAACTGCACCAGGCGGCCGAACTAGCCATGAAGGACTTGGTTGTCCGGCTGTGGCCCGCGGAGCCAATTCCGAGCAGTTACTTCAGACTCGTGAAGCGGATTGTGGGCGCCTGCCCTTGTCTTGATGCTATTAAGCAATCAGTCTGTATAGAGGGTGCGCGCATGGCATTTGCCCGTGCGAAAGTGCATTGGAGGAAGCTTGATGCGGAGAAGCTGATGAATGAGGGGCCGCCAGAGGGTAAGGAGCACCGCAAGCCCGAGCTATACTACGAAGGTGTACTGAAGGGAGCCCGCCTTGTGGCGGATAAGTGTACCAAAGACATTATATTTCCCTGAGGGTATGCATGCCGTTCTTTGTAATGTGGGATAATGGCACTTTTTTATTGCCTAGTTTGTTTGAACATTTGTTCTTCCTTTGCGGCTATTTAGTGTATGTAAATCCTGAGAGTTGGCCAGTCGTCGGCTTCTGCCCCCACGAAAGAAATACGGGGGTGTTCGGGATATACCTGAACACTCTTTATCCCATGGTTGGGTCCTTTTAAGGAGGTGTTCCTCACCACGAACCAGGCAATCAGACTATAGGGCTTTACCACTCTCACTTAGCCATAGGAATTCGAGTATGGTCGGCGCAGCCCCGAGTGTTTGGAAGGCCGCACTGGGGGCTCTATTGGCGCCTGATCAGAAGACCGATCTGTGGCACTCTGCATTTATAATGGCGTTATGCGGAATAAATCTTTAAGGATTTTACAACCTCTCAAACAGCTGACCAGCTCTCACTGTATCGTGACAGTCGGTTTTCGGCTTTCTCTACTGAGGTGCTCATCCGATAGAACCGGGACACAATCGCAGTAGTTCTCCCAGCGCTACCTTAGCCGATGGGGCGGAACGTAAGGTACCGAAGCATGGGAGCCGGGCAAACCCAACCAATGACCCAAGACATGATTCAGAGCTGATGCATATAGTGCTATAAGTTCGGGGTGCCGAGCGACCAAAAAGGTGGTCGGACTTTATTGCCTTACTGTGAAGCCCCTGACATAATTGGGCATAACACAAGGCGTGTGTGCCGTTTTTGACAAAAAGGCATCGTTGAGAAGCGACAACCGGTAAGTGTTATGTAAATCTATGCATTGTAGTAGGATGATATGCCTATGCATATGAGTATGATTTATGATTATGAAAAGAGGTGTTTTTGGCGGAACCTGTCATGGCCGGACTGGAGGGGGCCGTGAATGGATCTGAAGTGAATCCGGACTGCCTTCTTTGGGGGGGGGGTTCACTTACGTGTTCCTGTCCTTGTGTGCCCGGGCCGATTCCACGTCGCCAATCCTGTTCTGCGTCAAAGTTAGTTTGTAAAGGCAAATACCCGAGGGCAGCTAAACGTCCTCTTGTGGTTGGTCCGAGGGTTCCTGATCGGAACCTGGTTAACCTGCCCATTATACCGTGAAGTAGCGCAGACTCCCCAGTTGGTGTCCAGATAGGTGGTTGTCGTATCAAAATTTTGATAGGCAGGCATGACTTGTTACTCCGGCAGCGGTATGATTTCCGCTCTAAGGGCGGGGTTCGGCCTTGCCCATAGGTGTGATTATATCACATGGCGTTGGCCTAATGGTTTACCACGTGAAATCTATTCAACATGGTTCGTCCCGTTAACATATGGTAAATTACCGTATGAGGGGAAGGTGCCGAAGAGTTATTCTTTGGCGTGGCATTTTTTGGTGATCCGAGGACAACCATTAGAATGGTGGGCCAATAAAACTTTGGCTTTTGCACCTGGCATCTTTTAAAATATGTTATTTGTGGCTTCATATCCGCGGGGGCTCTATGTGAGATGGAGCCCCCAGACTACTAGGTCTAGAGGTACTGCAATTAAATTTCTGTGGTTGATATTGTCCGGACGATTGATGTGATCGGGGGAGATCGGCCATACTTTTATGATCTATAGGATCTTTTTACGTTGCCATTGTTGGACTCCTCCCCTCCTTGTTTCCAGCACATGACCGACCGCTTTGTTTTGAGGATCCGGCATTCTCTATTGGTGTGCTTGGCCGTCCTTTTAGGAGTACCGTGAATTTCACATGGTTGATCGAGTATGTTGCTCAGGCCAGAGAGGCTTGAGCTGTTCTTTGTCCGCTGACCGGACTGGGAGTTGCTGGATTTGCACCAACTTCCCTAACTTGACGTTTATGACGATTGCGCCGAGGCTTGAGGATGCCTCTTCGTGTATCCTTCGTATTGTCTTGGACCATTGCAGTGAGTTGACGTCGGGGTATGTGCATTGGGTTCTCCTGGTTAGGTTGGGGTAGCGAATTATGCCATGCGTTCCCTTTGTCGAGGCGGTCGAGTTTGTATTTCTCGGTGGCCAGGACCTTGGTCCCTCTGTCCATGAGCAAATCTTGGTCAACTTTAAGCTGCTATTGCTTCCTTTTCAGGCTCCTCGCAGTGGCAATAAGCCAGCGCTTGAAGCGCTCCTGCTCCACAAGGTTCTCAGGCACGCCAAACTCGTCGTTGCCGAGGCTAATCTCGTCTTCGGAGGGGGGCATGTAGTCGTCCTCCCCCGGATACCCGTCCGTCGCCTGCTCATCTGGGCTATCCTACCCATCTTCCTGCTCGGCCTGCTCGAAGGCGGGCTAATCGGGGTTGTATTCGTCTTCGGCACCGTCCGGATTGTTTTCGTCTCCGGTGCCGGTATTGCTGTGGCGGGGCTTGGAGTGGCGCTGGCGATGCCCATGCTTTGTTTTTCTCCCTGAGGGGTTATCCTCCGTTGCCTCATCACCATTGGTTTTTTTCTGAGTGTCCACCATATATATATCATATGAGGAGGTGGCTATCCACCGCCTTTTGAGCGGTGGTTCCTGTTCTTCTCCTGCATCGTCGTCCATGCCGTCGATGTCTTCAGAGTCGAAGTCAAGCACGTCGGTTAGATCATCGATCATGGCAATGAAGTGGGTGGTGGGTGGGCAACGAATTCCTTCGTGCCTGCTTCCCACTCGAGCCGGACATAGTTCGGCTAGGAGTCTCCTGACAAAGAGAGAGACTTTAATGAATTCAGCATGTCGCCAAAGGGCGAGTGCTGGAAGATATCCGCAGTGGTAAACTCCACTACCGGAGCCCAACCAGGCTCGGCGGGTTCGGGAGCATGCGGACTGGAACCTACAACCGGATACGAGTCCAGGGGTCCGGAGTCACAGGCTCCCTTAGAAGTGAGGCATGTGTTCAGCTCTACCGCCGATGAATGCGCGGCCGGTGGGGCGGGGTCCATCCACCCGTCCTTGGGCCACGCAGTCTGCTCTGGATTTAGGTCCGGGGCAGCTGCAGGGGTGATATCTCGAGCATTGTCCGACATCAGGTCTAGGCCATGCTCGTCGTGACTGTCCGGCGCTCCTGGCACAGGCCAGATTCCGTCGAAGATCAAGTCTCCGCGGATATCGGCCGTGTAGTTCAGGTTTCTAAACTTGACCTGGTGGCCGGGGGCATAGCTGTCGATTTGCTCCAGATGGCCAAGCGAATTGGCCCGCAGTGCGAAGTCGCCGAACACAAAGACCTGTCCGGGGAGAAAAGTCTCGCCCTGGACC
Organism: Triticum aestivum; assembly: GCF_018294505.1. Classification (NCBI taxonomy): domain Eukaryota; kingdom Viridiplantae; phylum Streptophyta; class Magnoliopsida; order Poales; family Poaceae; genus Triticum; species Triticum aestivum. The sequence continues at coordinate 291,815,379 of NC_057813.1, read as the reverse complement.
GTGTTGTTGATGATTGAAGGCACCATCAAGCCTCGCAGCAGCGACACAGAGGAACTCTCAATGAAAGCACCAATGTCGGTGTCAAAACCGGCGGATCTCGGGTAGGGGGTCCCGATCTGTGCGTCTTAGGCTGATGGTAACAGGAAGCAAGGGACTCAATGTTTACCCAGGTTCAGGCCCTCTCGATGGAGGTAAAACCCTACTTCCTGCTTGATTAATATTGATGATATGAGTAGTACAAGAGTAGATCTACCATGAGATCGTAGAGGCTAAACCCTAGAAGCTAGCCTATGATGATTATGATTGTAATTGTGATCGGCCTTCCAAGGACCATCCTCTCCGGTTTATATAGACACTTGAGAGGGCTAGGGTTTACATGGAGTCGGTTACAAGGAAGGAAATATAATATCCGGATCGCCAAGCTTGTCTTCCACAAAGGAGAGTCCCATCCGGACACGGGACGGAGTCCTGAGTCTTGTATCTTTATGCTCCAATAGTCCGGACAATGTAGATAGTCCGGCTGTCCGGATACCCCCTAATCCAGGACTCCCTCACCCGCCGCCATGGAGCTCGCCGGAGCACTCCGCCTCCGCCCGGATCTGACCAGAGCTCGCCCTGCCAGCCCCGGATCTGCCATGCCCGACCACCTCCACCCCGTTTCCCCTACTTCGCGGCCTCGCTAACCCTCCTGCGCCGCCTTTCGCCATCGCCGGAGTCGCGCCGGTGCCGCTGCCGACCGTTGCCTCCGTCGACCCCGCGGAGCCCCTTGGCCCCGCGTTGACCTCGGCTCGTGGGCCATGGCCTGCCTGCGATCCAGTTCCCCGCAACGCCCTGGCCCAGCAGCGTCAGCCTGCAAGCCCAGGGTGAGCAAGCCCTCTAATCCCTCTCCCAGTGTGCATTTACTATCATGTGCTCATCTATTTTTTTCGTTAAAATTTCACCGTCCCAGTAATTTTTGCATCATGTGTGCCTCTTTGCCATGCTCTAATTTCGTGCTCGTAGCTCCATTTTGCGTGCATGTATGTCAAAATGTTCATCTCAAAGTTCTCTTAATGATGGTTGCATTTGCATTCATGTTACTATTAATATTTATGTCTTAATCTTCGTTGCAAAACTGCTATGTGATATAAACTGCGGGAATCTGCTGATTGTTAACATCATGTATGCATCTTGTGAGTGCTATAAGTTTACCCCTGTTGATCCTATCATGATGATCTTGATATGCAAATGTTTTGCTCTTCATGCTCTACATGCTGGTGTGCTTTGCATTCATGTTAGGGTGCATCTTGATATCTTAATCTCTGTTGCAAAAGTGCATGTTGCTGTTAACTGCTGAAAACTGTTATAACTTGCCTATTTATTATTTTCATATCTTTTTGAGTGATTTTTTTGAGCATAATGTCTACATGTTTTAGGAGCATAATTATGCCATCTTTCCAAGGGTGGAATCCATGTATTTTGATATGCCCTGTAGTGAGTGCATCAAGCTTGTGAAGTGGGGTACTTGCTGTTAACTTCCTGTCATGTTTGTTTCTGTTATATCATGATGCCATGCTTCTTTGATGCTACCAATTAATCCATGCATATTCTGGAGATGCTTAGTTGACATGTTTTGTTGTCTATGTCATGCCCTATCATGCTATGCCTTTTGATGCCTTGTATATATATCCTGTAGCATATGTTTTCATTGCCATGAACATGCCTACATGCTGTTCCACATTTCTATTAACTTCATGATGCCTTGTGGTGAGCTTGTTATTTAGTGATCCATGCCTATTCTGGAGATGCTCCAATTACATCTTTGAATTATGCTATGAGTACTTTGTTCACATGCCATGTTTGCTAATTTTGGAGGTCATATGCCTCTGTTCATGCTTGCAAACAAGCTATCATAATGTTGTTGTTTTACACTTGCTGAAACCGTTTCAACATTCAATCTTGTCATGTTGGTTCCCACTAATCCATGAGTCATATGTATATGATGCCATGATGTTGTTTGCTATTTGTTATGTGTACTTTTATGCCATACCTTGGTTGCCATGTATAGTTGTTGTAGCATCTTTGTTTCATGCCTCCAACATGCCATCATATTAACTCTGCTCATGCATATGCTCCTATGTTATAAAGTTGCATTTTGCATTGATCGTATTGGTTTAATATTGATGCCTATGAACCCTAATCTTAATGATATTTCAATCATGTTATCTGTACATGAAGTTCATGGCAAGTTTGGGCTCATATGGTTCCTCTAGCATGTTGTTTTGATGATTGCAAAGTGCCTACTTGCTGTTTTGGGCAGATTGTTGTTATATCTTGTTTGGAGTGTATGTGTTGCACCATTGCTCCGTTTTGAGCATGCTCTATATGAAACTTGCTTAGAATTGCATGTAGTTTCATCATGTAATGTTGAATCCTTGTTTTGGGTGTGTTTGCTTGATGTTTGAATGCATTTTGCATCAATCCATGTTTAACTTGTTTTGCTCATATCTTCTAGGCCATAGCTCCAAATTAAATGAGCTTTCTATGCAACTTGACTAGAATCTCGTGTAGATCATCGTGGTGCATCTTAACTTGCTGTTTAACAACTTGAACATAAGGTTTATTAAGTTCTGGACCAATTTCAAAATTTGCATATGAGGACTTACCGGAATTGTTATATGTTGCTTCCAGCCTCCTTTAAACTTGCTTTGATGTGTTGTTCTTGTATGCATCATCTCTTGCCATGAGTAGCATCATACAGCCTTGTCATGCATCATACTTGGTTGAGCATCATGTCATGTTTATGTGTTGGGTGTTTACCGTTTTGTTTGCTTCTTTCCGGTTGTGTTTCTTCTCGATAGTTCCTATTTCGTTGCGATCGTGAGGATTCGTTCGTCTACGCCTGGTTCGTCTTTGTCCGTTCGTCTTCTTCATGGACTCATTCTTCTTCATAGCGGGATTTCAGGTAAGATGACCGTTACCCTGGATCTCACTACTATCATTGCTATGCTAGTTGCTTCGTTCTATCGCTATGCTGTGCTACCTACCACTTGTTTATCAAGTCTCCAAAATTGCCATGGCTAGAGGTGGTGGAGGTGCCCCGTGAGCCACATCGCCCGCGGCAGGCGGCTGCTGAGGCAGTGAGCGGACCGCCACAATGGAGTCTCCTGCGGCGCTGATGAGCTCGACGATGCGTTCGAGCCACTCCTCGTAGAAGTCTCGACTGGGCGGTAGCGAAGGAGCTCCCATGCCATGAGTAGAGCAGCTTGCGTATTCGCCGAGCCGTGATGCACATGGGAGGATGAAGCACTCGGTGTCAGTGACGGAGTAGCGGTGTGCCCGTCGCGGTGCACCGTGACGGGTGCAGCAATGAAGCTTGTTGCTCCTGGCCAGCAGGGCCCGTGGCGGCGTTGGCCGCTGGTGACGAGGACGACGAGGAAAACCATTGCCTGCCGGTGCTGGCGCTCAGCGCGAGCCCGATGTGCGCCAGCCATGGAAGCGTCGGAGCGGTGGTGGATTGATCGACGGAAGAGAAGATCCGACGCACCCCTACCAGGCGGGCCAAATGTCCAATTTCGGGTTCCGCAAACCCTTGATAGGTTCAAACTCTAGGGTGCGTGCAGAGATCTCAACCTACCCAGCCTGCCTACTCTCGATTCCTCAAAGCCTAGCGCGTCGAGCTCAAAGGGACAGAGAGACACAATAGCTTATCCTGGTTCGGGCACCTTGCGGTGTAATACCCTACTCCAACTTTTTGGTGGCTTGCCTCGAGGGGCTGAGGATGAACTAGTATAGTGGATGAACAACCTCAGGAGGTGAGGTGTTCTTGAGCTCGAGAGAGCTGGTGAGGTGGTCAGATGAGAATGGACCCCCCCTCTATGGTGGTGGCCAAGTCCTATTTATAGTGGCCTTGGTCCTCTTCCCAAATGTTGGCGGGAAGGGATCCCACAACGACCAGATTTGAAGGGGACTAGAATTACACCCTATCCTGAGTAAATTGGTCTTCGCCTGCAAAAAAGCCTCTGGTCATGACACTGCGTTGGGCTCGGTGATGACCTCCGTCCTGCTGTCCTGGCGGTCTTGGTCTTGTTGCACAAGAATGGAAACCTTTGGTTGATTCCTCGGGACTCCGCGCCTGCTGCTTGCCTCCTTTGCACCAAAGAGAAAACTGGTACTCGGTGCCCGCTGGCATCCGCCTGGCCTCGATCATCATGGCTCACGTCAGCTGAGCCTCATGAGGTGCACCTTGCATAGAAGTCTCCGCTCCTCGGGAGCCAGCTTGAGGAGGCCGATCCCCTTGGAGGTCTTGGCGTTGCCCGCCTCGCGAGGCTGGGCCCCTCGCGAGGGTCTTGAGTTGTTGATGCTGAAGCTGGGCCATACCAGGCCGTCGATGGAGCGACGTAGTGGGCCGCAGGCAGGCAAGTCTGGGTACCCCCGTATCCAGAACACCGACAACACTAATAAAACATTAAGGCCACGAGGCAATGCAGTGCTGGTTACAGGAGGCAAGAAGAAAGACGCATCCATCGACGACGTTGACCTCCTCGACTCAGGGCGCCGGCCCACCGAACGGCGGCTAAGTAGCAACAGCTTTCGTGGCCAGGTCGACGTGCTTCTGAATGATGACGTCCAAAGATTCCAGCCGCTGGAAGAAGGCCAGCGTCTTTCTGTCATCGCTGGCCTTGTAGTGGCCTATGGAGATGATTTCCTCATAGACATGGTTGTGCAGGTCGACGGTTTCTTGCATGGCGAGGAACTGCGCGGCGAGCGCTGCCTCGAGGTACACATGCTTCATCGCGACCTCCGGCACCTGCAGGGCCACCAGGGCTTGAAAGAGTTCGACACCATGGAGGTCGATGAGGGTGGCAGGCAATGAGGAACCTAGGCGCGCGGGCTGGAGCAGTACGACAAGGTCGTCCGCGCGCTTCTTGATGGCGGTGAACTTGCGGATGGAGCAGACTATCATGTCGTCCATGCGAGAGGCGAAACCGGTGCCGGCGAGGGCTATGATGCCAGTGCTCGCCATCACCGTCTATAAACACTGCGCGGTGCGGGGTAGCAGGTGTTGGAAATATGCCCTAGAGGCAATAATAAAATGGTTATTATTATATTTCCTTGTTCATGATAATTGTCTATTGTTCATGCTATAATTGTATTAACTGGAAACTATAATACATGTGTGAATACATAGACCACAACATGTCCCTAGTGAGCCTCTAGTTTACTAGCTCGTTGATCAATAGATGGTTATGGTTTCCTGACCATGGACATTGGATGTCATTGATAACAGGATCACATCATTAGGAGAATGATGTGACGGAAAAGACCCAATCCTAAGCATAGCACAAGATTGTGTAGTTCGTTTGCTAAAAGCTTTTCTAATGCCAAGTATCATTTCCTTAGACCATGAGATTGTGAAACTCCCGCATATCGTAGGAATGCTTTGGGTGTGCCAAACGTCACAACGTAACTGGGTGGCTATAAAGGTGCACTACGGGTATCTCCGAAAGTGTCTGTTGGGTTGGCACGAATCGAGACTGGGATTTGTCACTCCGTATGACAGAGAGGTATCTCTGGGCCCACTCGGTAATGCATCATCATAATGAGCTCAATGTGACTAAGTAGTTAGTCACGGTACATGCATTATGGAACGAGTAAAGTGACTTGTCGGTAACAAGATTGAATGAGGTATTGGGATACCGACGATCGAATCTCGGGCAAGTAACGTACTGATTGACAAAGGGAATTGTATACGGGATTGCTTGAATCCCGACATTGTGGTTCATCCAATGAGAACATCGTGGAACATGTGGGATCCAACATGGGTATCCAGATCCGGCTGTTGGTTATTCGCCGGAGAGATGTCTCGGTCATGTCTACATGGTTCCCGAACCCGTAGGGTCTACACACTTAAGGTTCGGTGACACTAGAGTTGTTATGGGAAATAGTCTATGGTTACCGAAGGTTGTTCGGAGTCCCGGATGAGATCCTGGACGTGACGAGGAGCTCCGGAATGGTTCGGAGGTGAAGATCAGTATATTGGACGAAGGGTATTAGAGTCCGGAATTGTTCCGGGGGTACCAGGTGATGACCAGCGTGTCCGAAAGGGGTTTCGGAGGCCCCGACAAGTGTTGGGGGGCCTTATGGGCTAAGGGGAGGGGACACATCAGCCCACTAAGGGTCTTAGCTCCCCTCCCACCCCATCTCACGTAACCTGGAGAGGTAGGGGCGCCACCCCTAGGGCAGCCTCCCCTCCCGGCTTGGGGGGCAAGTTTCCTAGGGGGTGGGGTGCCCAAACCCATCTAGGGTTTCCCCTGGCCGCCACCCCCTTCTCTAGATCCATCTACAGGGGCCGGCCCCCTCTCCCCTCCCCCCTATATATAGTGAGGGGGTGGGAGGGTAGCCACACCCCTTCCCCTGGCGCAGCCCCTCCCTCCTCAAACACTTCCTCCTCCTCCGTAGTGCTTAGCGAAGCTCTGCCGGAGAACCACGAGCTCCATCAACACCACACCGTCGTGCTGTCAGAGTTCTCCCTCAACTTCTCCTCTCCCGTTGCTGGATCAAGAAGGAGGAGACGTCCCGGGGCTGTACGTGTGTTAAACGCGGAGGCGCCGTCTGTTCGGTGCTAGATCAGATCTTCCGCGATTTGAATCGCCGCGAGTACGACTCCTTCATCTGTGTTCTTGCAACGCTTCCATATCGCTATCTTCAAGGGTATGAAGATGCACTCCCCCTTTCTCGTTGCTAGTCACTCCATAGATTGATCTTGGTGATGCGTAGAAAATTTTGAATTTCTGCTACGTTTCCCAACAGTGGCATCATGAGCCAGGTTTATGTGTAGTTTCTATGCACGAGTAGAACACAAGTTGTTGTGGGCGTCGATTTTGTCAATTTACTTGCCACTACTAGTCTTATCTTGATTCGGCGGCATGGGATGAAGCGGCCCGTACCGACCTTACACGTACGCTTACGTGAGACAGGTTCCACCGACAGACATGCACTAGTTGCATAAGGTGGCTAGCGGGTGTCTGTCTCTCCCACTTTAGTGGGATTGGATTCAATGAAAAGGGTCCTTATGAAGGGTAAATAGCAATTGGCATATCACGTTGTGGTTTTGGCGTAGGTAAGAAACGTTCTTGCTAGAAACCTATAGCAGCCACGTAAAAAACTTGCAACAACAATTAGAGGACGTCTAACATGTTTTTGCAGCGTATGTCGTGTGATGTGATATGTCCAAAAGGATGTGATGAATGATATATATGTGATGTATGAGATTGATCATGTTCTTGTAATAGGAATCACGACTTGCATGTCGATGAGTATGACAACCGGCAGGAGCCATAGGAGTTGTCTAAATTTATTGTATGACTTGCGTGCCATTGAATAACACCATGTAATTACTTTACTTTATTGCTAAACCATTAGCCATAGTAGTAGAAGCAATAGTTGGCGAGACAACTTCATGAAGACACGATGATGGAGATCATGGTGTCATGCCGGTGACGATGATGATCATGGCGCCCTGAAGATGGAGATCAAAAGGAGCAAAATGATATTGGCCATATCATGTCACTATTTGATTGCATGAGATGTTTATCATGTTTTTGCATCTTATTTGCTTAGAACGACGGTAGCATAAATAAGATGACCCCTCATAAAATTTCAAGAAAGTGTTCCCCCTAACCGTGCACCATTGCGAAGGTTCGTTCTTTCGAAGCACCACGTGATGATTGGGTGTGATATATTCTAACGTTCGCATACAACGGGTGTAAGCCAGATTTACACATGCAAAACACTTAGGTTGACTTGACGAGCCTAGCATGTACATACATGGCCTCGGAACACAAGAGACCAAAAGGTCGAACATGAGTCATATAGCAGATGCGATCAACATGAAGATGTTCACCGATGATGACTAGTCTGTCTCACATGATGATCGGACACGGCCTAGTTGACTCGGATCATGTATCAGTTAGATGACTAGAGGGATGTCTATCTAAGTGGGAGTTCATTAAATAATCAGATGAACTTAATTATCATGAATATAGTCAAAAGGTCTTTGCAAATTATGTCGTAGCCTACGCTTTAGTTCTACTGTTTTAAGATATGTTCCTAGAGAAAATTTAGTTGAAAGTTGACAGTAGCAATTATGCGGACTGGGTCCGTATATTGAGGATTGTCCTCATTGCTGCACAGAAGGCTTATGTCCTTAATGCGCCGCTCGGCGTGCTGAACCTCGAGCATTGTTTGTGGATGTTGCGAACATCTGACATACACGTTTTGATGACTACGTGATAGTTCAGTGCGTAATGTTAAACGGTTTAGAATTGAGGCACCGAAGACATTTTGAAACGTCGTAGAACATATGAGATGTTCCAAGAGCTGAAATTAGGATTTCAGGCTCGTGCCCACGTCAAGAGGTATGAGACCTCCGACAAGTTTCTTAACCCACAAACTAAGGGAGAAAAGCTCAATCATTGAGCATGTGCTCAGATTGTCTGAGTACTACAATCACTTGAATCGAGTGAGAGTTAATCTTCCAGATGAGATAGTGATGGTTCTCCATAGTCACTGCCACCAAGCTATTAGAGCTTCGTGATGAACTATAACATATCAAGGATAGACATGATGATCCTTGAGCAATTCGCGATGTTTGACACCGCTGTCGGTGTCAAAACTGGCGGATCTCGGGTAGGGGGTCCTGAACTGTGCGTCTAGGCGGATGGTAACAGGAGACAGGGGACACGATGTTTTTACCCAGGTTCGGGCCCTCTCGATGGAGGTAAAACCCTACTCCTGCTTGATTAATATTGATGATATGGGTAGTACAAGAGTAGATCTACCACGAGATCAGAGAGGCTAAACCCTAGAAGCTAGCCTATGGTATGATTGTTGTTCGTCCTACGGACTAAAACCCTCCGGTTTATATAGACACCGGAGAGGGCTAGGGTTACACAGAGTCGGTTACAATGGGAGGAGATCTACATATCCGTATCGCCAAGCTTGCCTTCCACACCAAGGAAAGTCCCATCCGGACACGGGACGAAGTCTTCAATCTTGTACCTTCATAATCCAGGAGTCCGGCCAAAGGTTATAGTCCGGTCATCCGGACACCCCCTAATCCGGGACTCCCTCAGTAGCCCCCGAACCAGGCTTCAATGACGATGAGTCCGGCGCGCAAATTGTCTTCGGCATTGCAAGGCGGGTTCTTCTCCAAATCCCATATACCTGTTGAATAGTGTCCGGCTTCTGGTGAATGTTGGGCTCCTTGGCTTCTGCACCCAATTATGGCCATCTTCCACATGTCAAATGAATGCGAAAAGCCAGGGTGATTTTTCATTTACCTCCCTAGCTTGCAAATGAGGTGCCTATAAAAGAGACGGGGATTTAGATCCGAATCACACCATCCTCCCTTCGCGAGCTTTTATTGGAGCGCATTTGACAGAGATCCATTCCATCATGGCCGGTTGACGCAGCTCCTCCTCTCGCCCTGCCAGTCCTCAGCCTGGAGATTGGGAGAGATGCTCCATCCCGCACAACGAGCTAGTGGCGCTCCAAGCCAAGGGGTTACTCCCCCTGGCCTACATGGTCCCGGTTCGAGCCGGGCTCACCACCTATAATGGTGGAGAGCAAGCGGAGAGCGTCCCCAATCCCTCCAAAGGAGAGCGGGTATGCCTTATCCCTTATTTGATAAGAGGGCTCGGATTTCTAATTCATCCGTTTCTCCGGAGGCTCCTGGAGTTCTACGACCTCCAGTTGCACAGCCTTACGCCTGCCTCCATATTGCATATTGCGGGCTTCGTAGCCCTTTGCGAGCTGTTTTTGGGTATCGAGGCTCATTTCGCGCTATGGAAGAAGCTGTTCTGCCTCGTGCCCCGTTCTTATGAGGGGTCGATATATCAAGTGGGCGGAGCCGAACTATGGCGCATCGCTGGGACCGGATATCTATCCGGAACCCCAAAGAAGGCGTCCGAAGACTGGCCTTCAGAATGGTTTTATATAGAAGACGTCCCCCTACTGGACCCTGTTCGGATCGACCTCCCCGAGTTCGACAATGCTCCTCTGAAGAAGCACCTAAGCTGGCGTCCACGGAGCCCTCAGAAGGAAAGTGACAAGGACGTCCTTTACCTGATGAACCGGATAAGGTTGTTAGCCCATTCCGGACTGACCATGATCAAGGTCATGGCCACATGCATTATGCGGGGGGTGCAGCCGCTTCAGTACAGAGGCCACCCCATGTGGGATTTCAACGGGGAGGACGACGCCACCCGGTGCGGCCGCAAGGGGCCGGATTCGGCTGCCACTCTAATGAAGATCTTGTCCTCTTTGTACAAGGGAGAAGAGGAGGAATTCCTCCGCGTCAACCCACAGGGCGGATTTTCTGTGTACAATCCTCCAAGCTGGGTAAGCGAACACTTTCACTTGCCCATCCGTTTTCATATTCCCATAGTTAAGTACTTAGTCTAGCAATTTCAATGCAGGAGCTACACCAGACTGTAAAGGAGATAAACAGCCCTCCTCGACAACCCGAGGACCCGGAACGGTCCCTCGATCCGGACTCCCAAGAGGACCCGGACTTATGTGTGGAGCTGATTGATGGGGTGTTTCATCAATTGAGCAAGGACAACACCTTAGTGTCCATTACGGCCGATTATCCCGGACTACTTCCCGCCTCACAAGTAACCAAGACCGAAGTCCCAGCACTCTTAAAATGATCCATCCGTGCTTATTTTTGATCACCGTATACCGATGGCGTCTTTGCAGGGGAAATCCTTGAGGTGGAGGGCCGAGCCTGCGGTGGCTAGCCAACAAGGGGAATCAAGGTCCGACAGGCTGAAAAGAAGTGCGGTTAGGATTGAGATGCCGACGCAATGGTAAGTCATGCCATTTTGTCCCTCAGGTTTTATTCCCTCGAGGCGTACCAATGCTCATGCTCTTTTCAGGAAAAAGAGCGCTCGCCGGACTATATCCGGAGAGGTTGCTAATCGCGCCTCCACCGTCCAGGCTCCAAGGCCGGGTCCGTAAGCGGAGGCGAGCACGAGGCGTGCACTGGACGTTCCTCCGACAGAGGATGTGGATGGGCTGTCTGCCACCAATTCAGAGGTGGAGAGTGCCATGAACCACATGCGTCGCCGGACAGTTCTTCGTGACACTTGTTTCTCCCAAGAGGCGTTAGATGCCTTCAATACGGGAGATGCATACCTCCGTGCCGCTCAAAATGGTCTAGCCAGAGCCACAAAGCAGTATGTAAAAGACATATGAGTGAGAAAATTTGATGGTTATATATATCAGTAGCCCCCGAGACTTGAAACAGTTAGAATAACTGATTTAAGGATCATTTGTTATGCAGGATCTTCCAGAAAAGAATACCCAACTGTCCCAGGAGCTAGAAGAGTGCAACACCCATCTTGAGGACGCACTAGCCGCGGCCGGGGAGGCCAAGGAGACCCCCACTGGTAATATATGTTTCGAAAGATAAGCATGTTGCGAAGTGCGGCATGTGTAAAAATCTCACAATAACATTGCAGATGGCACCGGAGTGGATCCGGACAAACAACAACTCTTACGCCGGTTAAAGGCTGGTGAGAGCGTGCTTACGAGGGTGAGGCAAGAGAAGAATAAGCTCCAAGATGCCAACACCCAGCTGGGCGAGGAACTAAAGGACGTTCGTGCTCAGCTGTCGGACTCTGTGAAGGAGAATCGGCGGCTTCGACGCGGCATTTTTAGTAAGTGCTTGAATGAACTACGAAAAGAAGAGTTCGACGAGGAAGTCGATTGACAGAATTATGTCTGTAGGTATGCTGACAGGTCAACCTGCGGAGGAAATGCCCGGTTCTACGGGTGACCTTCTTCCCGAGCTGTCACAACTACACGAACGAGTTCGGCAGGTGATGCAAGGCGTTGCCCAGGCCTTGTGGCCGTCCATCTCCATGCCCGAAGTCCTTGGAGAGCTTGCAGAGAAGCTGAAGGGAGCGCGGCGGTGCTTCTGGTTATGGAAGATATCGCCCTGCCGTCAAGGCGCCAGGGAGGCCTGCGCCATGGTGAAGACGCGGTACACGAAGGCTGACCCAAACCACATGGCCGAGGTCGGATCTGTAGGCCCTGATGGGAAGGAGATCCCTGTCAGTTTAGTGTACAGCTAGCTAGAGTTGGCCTCCACATATTCCCAACAGGACTGTAAACTAGACAGCCTATTGGATGGTATTAAAGAGGGATATACCCAGTCAAATTGATTATGTAATTTAAAATGAGATGTAAAATGCCTTCTAGCCGGATTGTAGATCGTTTGTCATGGCGGACCTTTTCGCTTCAACCTCGGGACCCGATAGTCCGGAGTGTGACCGAATACCCTCTCGGTTATGTAAGAACCGGGGCATGCGTGGAGACCAGGCGTAGGGGTCATTAGTGCTTTATCAGACAAGTGCCCAACTAGTTATGTTATATTACATGGTTAGTAAGAAACATCTTCCAAGGAGAATAGTTGCGTTAGGGGTTCCTTTCCCTGGGAGGCATGCCCTAAAGTGCATGTCCGGACTGCGAAAAAAGCAGAAAAGCATCTGGGGGCGGATAAATAAACGAGGTAAAAATCATCTTTTAGTTCACCGACCGAAATTCCCTTAAGAACGCTAGCTTTCGGCTTCACCTAGTCTGAGGTACACATCCGGCTAACCCGGCAGTAACAATCGCAGAGGTGCTCCCTTTACCACCTAGCCGAACAATCGGGAACGTAGGGGTAAGCACAGGAGCCAGGCAACCCAGATTGGCGAAAACCTAAGTCACATCGATGCATATAATGGTGAATAAAATGTACATGCGGAAGTGTGACACATGTGTTGGGCATGAGGCCCGTATAAACAAGCTTCTGTTAAAGAAGCCCCCAGGTATAATGAGCGCGGATGGCGCGTCAATTGTTTGCGAACAAGGCGCAAACCAGCCCTCAAAGGCTGTAAGAGAAAAGGAGGGAGAAGGAGAGAAATATAAGACAACTAATATGTAAAAAAATGAATAGACGAAGGAGACGAACACAGAGTCCGGCGCTAGGCGTAGAATCTTCTTAGACGGGCTGCGTTCCATGGGTTCGGCTCGAGTCGGTTATCCGACGCATTTCGTAGACGGTACGCTCCGCCAGTCAGGACTTGGTCGATTATGAAGGGACCTTCCCATTTGGGCTTGAGTTTGTCCTTTTTATTGTCCGGCAGGCATAGAACTAATTCGCCAACATTGTAAGTTTTGGCCCGTACTTCTCTCCTTTGATATCTTCGAGCCTGCTGTTGATAGAATGCGGAACGGGGTTTTGCCACATCGCACTCCTCCTCCAAGGCGTCCAAACTGTCCTGCCGATCGAGTTCGGCTTCTCTTTCTTCGTACATGCGCATGCGAGGCGAGTCATGAATTATGTCGCAGGGAAGAACTGCCTCTGCGCCATATACCATAAAGAATGGTGTGAATCCGGTAGTGCTATTCGGCGTGGTCCGCAGCCCCCAGAGTACGGAGTCGAGCTCCTCTACCCAGTGCCTGTTAGATTCCTTGAGGGACCGCACTAGTCTGGGTTTGATGCCGCTCATGATTAGACCATTTGCTCGCTCGACATGACCGTTAGTTTGTGGGTGATAGACTGAAGCGTAGTCGAGCTTGATGCCCATGTTTTTGCACCAGAGTTTTATGTCGTCGGCCGTAAAGTTCGTGCCGTTATCAGTGATGATGCTGTGGGGGACGCCGTAACAGTGTACGACCCCTGATATGAAGTCTATCACCGGTCCGGATTCAGCCGTCTTAACAGGCTTGGCCTCTATCCATTGTGTCAACCATGACCAATAAGTATTTTTGCTTGTGGGTTCCCCCTTTAAGTGGTCCAACCATGTCAAGCCCCCAGACCGCAAAGGGCCAGGTGATGGGTATAGTTTGGAGGGCGATGGGTGGCATATGGCTTTGGTTAGCAAATAATTGGCAACCGACGCATCGTTGGACTATGTCCTGAGCATCTGCCCGGGCCGTCGGCCAATAAAATCCAATACGGAAGGCCTTGCTTACAAGGGCCCGGGATGTGGCGTGGTGCCCGCCGAGTCCGGCATGAATTTTAGCCAGAAGGTTCCGCCCTTCCTCTTCGGAGATACACCTTTGAAGGACTCCGGTGGTGCTTTTCTTATACAGCTCTCCTTCGTGGACTTTATAGGCTTTAGATCGTCGCACTATGCAGCGTGCCTCGTTTTGGTCCTTGGGGAGTTCCAGCCGAGTTAAGTAGGCTAGGAATGGTTCTATCCATGGGGCAATGACTGCCATTATTACGTGGGCTGAGGATGTTACTTCATTGGCAGAGCCTCCCGTTGTGTCAGAATGTTCGGTGTCAGGTGGTGCGGTTGGGTCCGGGCTGTTATTTCCGGATTCCCCTTCCCATGATACTGATGGCTTGAATAGCCTCTCCAAGAAAATGTTGGGGGGGACTGCATCGCGCTTTGCGCCGATGCGTGCCAAGATGTCTGCTGCCTGATTGTTTTCCCGGGCTATATGGTGAAATTCGAGCCCTTCGAACCGAGCTGACATTTTTAGGACGGCGTTGCGATAAGCTACCATTTTTGGATCCTTGGCATCAAAGTCTCCATTTATTTGGGATATCGCAAGGTTCGAATCCCCACACACCTCTAGGCGTTGAATGCCCATGGAGACTGCCATCCGGAGACCGTGTAGAAGGGCCTCGTATTCGGCTGCATTATTGGAGTCTGTATACATTATCTGGAGTACGTATTGAACTGTATCTTCTGTTGGGGACGTCAAAACGACGCCAGCCCCCAGACCAGCTAACATTTTGGAGCCGTCGAAGTGCATGACCCAATTGGAATATGTGCCGTACTCTTTAGGGAGTTCGGCTTCAGTCCATTCGGCGACGAAGTCGGCCAAAACTTGTGACTTGATGGCTCGCCGTGGCTTGTAGGTTATGTCGAACGGGAGGAGCTCTATGGCCCATTTGGCAATCCGGCCTGTCGCATCGCGGTTGTTTATAATGTCGTTAAGAGGTACTTCGGAGGCTACTGTTATTGAACACTCTTGAAAGTAGTGTCACAGCTTCCGGGATACCATAAACATTGTGTACGCTATCTTTTGATAATGCGGGTACCGTGACTTGCATGGAGTGAGGATAGTGGACGCGTAGTAAACTAGTTTTTGAAGGGGGAATTTGTGTCCGTCCGTTTCTCGTTCGACGACGAGCACTGCGCTTACAACTTGATGAGTTGCTGCAATGTATAATAGCATTGGTTCGCTGATGTTAGGCGCGGCCAGGACCGGGTTTGTTCCCAATATGGCTTTTATTTCTTCGAGTCCGGCCGTGGCAGCATCCGTCCAGTCGAAGTGTTCGGTGCGCCGGAGGAGGCGATAAAGGGGTAATGCCTTTTCTCCCAAGCGGGATATAAAGCGGCTTAGAGCCGCCACGCATCCAGTCAATTTTTGTATTTGTTTGAGGTCCTTTGGAATATCCAATTGTGACAAAGCTCGGATCTTGGCTGGGTTTGCTTCAATTCCTCTACCGGATACAATGAAGCCCAAGAGCTTTCCGACTGGTACGCCGAAAACGCATTTTTCTGGGTTAAGCTTGATGTCATATGTTTGGAGGTTATCGAATGTGATCCTCAAGTTGTCTACTAGAGTTTCGACATGTTTGGTTTTTACGACCACGTCATCTACGTATGCCTCCACTGTTTTGCTGATCTGGTTTGCCAGACATGTCTGAATCATGCACTGATATGTTGCGCCGGCCTTTTTGAGCCCAAAGGGCTTTGTGTTGAAGCAGAATGGGCCGTATGGGGTGATGAATGCCGTTGCGGCTTGGTCTGGCTCTGCCATCTTAATTTGATGGTAGCCGGAGTATGCGTCGAGGAAACACAATGAATCGTGTCCTGCGGTGGTGTCGATAATTTGATCGATGCGGGGGAGGGGGAAGAGATCCTTTGGGCAAGCCTTGTTGAGGTCCTTGAAATCGACGCATAGGCGCCAGGATTTGTCCTTCTTTGGTACCATCACCAGGTTTGCTAGCCAATCCGGATGTTTTATATCTCTGATGAATCCCGCCTCCAGTAGTTTGGCTAGCTCCTCTCCCATGGCTTGTCTCTTAGGCTCAGAGAAACATCGAAGAGCCTGCTTGACAGGCTTGAATCCTTTTAGGATGTTTATGCTGTGCTCGGCCAGCCTGCGTGGGATTCCTGGCATGTCTGAAGGGTGCCAGGCAAAAATGTCCCAATTTTCGCGTAGGAATTCTCGTAGTGCGGCGTCTACATTAGGGTTTAATTGCGCCACCATGGAGGCCGTTTTTGTAGGGTCCGTTGGATGGACTTGGAATTTGACTATTTCGTCTGCCGGTTTAAAGGAGGTGGACTTGGATCTTTTATCGAGTATTACGTCGTCCCTGTTCACCGTGGAGCACAACGCAGTCAGTTCTTCGGCCGCTAGGGCTTCGGATAGTGCCTCAAGGGCCAGTGCGGCTGTCTTGTTCTCGGTGCGGAATGCTATGTCTGGGTCACTAGTAAGAGTGATGATTCCGTTGGGTCTGGGCATTTTGAGCTTCATGTACCCGTAATGGGGTATAGCTTGAAATATTGTGAATGCCTCTCGCCCTAACATGGCGTGGTATCCGCTGCTGAACGGGGCCACTTGAAACGTGACCTCCTCGGACCTGTAATTATCCGGCGTGCCGAACACCACATCCAGTGTGATTTTTCCTGTGAAGCGCGCTTCTCGACTGGGGATTATTCCTCTAAAGGTTGTGTTGCTTCGCTCAATGCGGCTCCAGTCTATTTCCATTTTTTGAAGGGTTTCCTCATAAATGAGGTTCAATCCGCTGCCACCGTCCATGAGTACCTTGGTAAGTCGAAAGCCGTCCACTATTGGACTGAGGACCAATGCGGCTGGTGCTCGGGCTGTTCGGAATTTAGGTTCATCACTGCATTAAAGGTAATAGCCATGTCACTCCATGGGTTTATTGTTGCTACCTGGTAGACTTCGGTAAGGCTGCGGAGTGTTTGTTTCCACATATTGTTTGATGCGAAAGTCTCGAAGACTGTTGATACCGTACCGGTATTCCTGGGCTGGTGCTCTGCGGATTCTGGAGTTAGAAGCTCCTCGCCACTTCTGGCCACCTGCCGGAGTATCCAGCATGCTCTAAGGCTATGAGTTGGTGTGGCGCCCTCTGTACTATGAATTTTACAGGGTCCATTGAGCCATCCCTCTAGTACGGTTCCATACCCTATAGAGGGTTTTTCCTTTTTGGTGTTTGTCCCAGGTGCCTGGCGATAATGCGCCCTTTTGTTTTGGACTGTGGTTGTATTCAGGGCCGGATTGTCCCAGAATTTTATTTCGGGTTTTCGGACACTTTCCATCGCACAGTATTTTCATACTATGGATGCTAAGTCAGCGAAGCGTGTAATTTCACGGTGACTTATGGCGTTGAGGATTCCGATGTCCATGCAATTATTGCAGAAGAATGAAATTGCATCCTCCTCGCGGCAGTCCTCTATCCTGTTCATAACCAGGAGGAATCTGGCCCAGTAATGGTGTACTGTTTCCATGGGCTCTTGCCTAATTTGGGATAGATCCCTTATGTTTGGGTGGGCGGGTGGATTTAAATCCGGAACCTCGCCCGATCTGAGGCTCAGGGGCCAAGGAGTTTCTGAACTCGGAAGCTTAGGTTCTTGGATGTTGTCCAATGAATCTGGCCTGCTGCCTGACTTTAGGTTCAGGGCTTGAGTGACGTCCTCCCCTCCGCGGATATCCGGCTTGGAGGGATTGGGAATCCGGACATATCTGGTCCTTAAGATGGGTGAAGATTCGCCGCATTGTTCTTCCACCACTGCGACGTGGTGGGTGACCTGGGGAGAGTCAATCTCTCTCGGATCAGGTTTAAGCCCTATCAGATCATAGTCTGTAGCGACTCCCAGGGCGGCGATGCGATCCAAGAGCTCGTTTAAGGAAGAGAGCTCCATCGGATCTAACTGCTCGGCGAGTTCCAAGACGAGGTGGAGATTGTTTTCGATGACCCGAGAAGTCATCGTCGGCGCGGCGGCCGAACAGGCGGTCATAAGAAAACCGCCTAGCCGGGGAGTTTGGCCGATAGCCAAAGCTCCTTTAGCAACAACGCCGTCTTTAAAGACGGGATGCGACATCCTTCCTGATGGCGACGGCACAGCGAAACTCTCAATGAAAGCACCAATGTCGGTGTCAAAACCGGCGGATCTCGGGTAGGGGGTCCCGAACTGTGCGTCTAGGCGGATGGTAACAGGAGACAGGGGACACGATGTTTTTACCCAGGTTCGGGCCCTCTCGATGGAGGTAAAACCCTACTCCTTCTTGATTAATATTGATGATATGGGTAGTACAAGAGTAGATCTACCACGAGATCAGAGAGGCTAAACCCTAGAAGCTAGCCTATGGTATGATTGTTGTTCATCCTACGGTCTAAAACCCTCCGGTTTATATAGACATCGGAGAGGGCTAGGCTTACACAGAGTCGGTTACAATGGGAGGAGATCTACATATCCGTATCGCCAAGCTTGCCTTCCACGCCAAGGAAAGTCCCATCCGGACATGGGAAGAAGTCTTCAATCTTGTATCTTCATAGTCCAGGAGTTCGGCCAAAGGTTATAGTCCGGTCATCCGGACACCCCCTAATCCGGGACTCCCTCAACCGCGAAAGTAGAAATCGAGTAGGAGCATCAATTGTTGATGGTTAGTAAAACTACTAGTTTCAAGAAGGGCAAGGGCAAGAAGGGATACTTCATGAGATGGCAAATCAGTTGCTGCTCTAATGAAGAAATCTAGGGTTGAACCCAAACCCGAGACTAAGTGCTTCTGTAATGAGGGAACGGTCGCTGAAGCAGAACTACCCTAGATACTTGGTAGATGAGAAGGCTGGCAAGGTTGACAGAAGTATATTGGATATACATTGTATTAAATGTGTACTTTACTAGTACTCCTAGTAGCACCAGGGTATTAAGATACCGGTTTGGTTGCTAAGTGTTAGTAACTCGAAATAAAACAGCTACAGAATAAACAAAGACTAGCTGAAGGCGAGGTGACGATATGTGTTGGAAGTATTTCCAAGGTTGATATTATCAAACATCGCACGCTCCCTCTACCATCGGGATTGGTGTTAAACCTAAATAATTGTTATTTGGTGTTTGGTGTTTGCGTTGAGCATAGACATGATTGGATTATGTTTATCGCAATACGGTTCTTCATTTAAGGAGAATAATGGTTACTCTGTTTATTTGAATAATACCTTCAATGGTCTTGCACCTAAAATGAATTATTGAATCTCGATCGTAGTGATACACATGTTCATGCCAAAAGATATAAGATAGTAATGATAGTACCACCTACTTGTGGCACTGCCATTTGAGTCATATTGGTATAAAACGCATGAAGAAGCTCCATGTTGATGGATTCTTTTGGACTCACTCGTTTTTTGAAAAGTTTGAGACATGCGAACCATGTCTATTAGTATGGTACGCATGAAGAAACTCCATGCAGATGGATCATTTGGACTCACTTGAGACATGCAAATCATACCACATGGGCAAGATGACTGAAAAGCCTCGTTTTCAGTAAGATGGAACAAGAAAGCAACTTGTTGGAAGTAATACATTTTGATGTATGCAGTCCAATGAGTGTTGAGGCACACAGTGGATATCATTATGTTCTTACTTCACAGATGATTTGAGTAGATGCTGAGTATATTTACTTGATGAAACACAAGTCTGAATTATTGAAAGGTCAAGTAATTTCAGAGTGAAGTTGAAGATCGTCGTGACAAGAGGATAAAATGTCTATGATATGATCATAGAGATGAGTATCTGAGTTATGAGTTTGGTGTACAATTAAGACATTGTGGAAATTGTTTCACAACTAATACCGCCTAGAACACCATAGTGTGATGGTGTGTCCGAACATCATAGTTGCACCCTATTGGATATGGTGCATACCATGATGTCTCTTATCGAATTACCACTATCGTTTATGGTTAGGCATTAGAGACAACCGCATTCACTTCAAATAGGGCACGACGTAATCCGTTGAGGATGACAGCGTATGAACTATGGATTAGAGAAACCTAAGCTGTCATTTCTTAAAAGTTTGGGACTATGAAGCTTATGTGGAAAAGTTTTAGCCTGATAAGCTCAAACCCAAAGCGGATAAATGCATCTTCATAGGACACCCAAAATAGTTGGGTATACCTCCTATTTCAGATCCGGAAGCAAAAGTGATTGTTTCTAGAAACGGGTCCTTTCTCGAGGAAAAGTTTCTCTTGAAAGAATTGAGTGGAGGATGGTGGAGACTTGATGAGGTTATTGAACCATCACTTCAACCAATCTGTAGCAGGGCACATGAAGTTGTTCCTGTGGCACCTACACCAGTTGAAGTGGAAGCTGATGATAGTGATCATGAAACTTCGGATCAAGTCACTACCAAACCTCGTAGGCCGACAAGGAAATGTACTGCTTCAGAGTGGTACGGTAATCCTGTCTTGGAGGTAATGTTGCTAGACAACAATGAACCTACGAGCTATGGAGAAGCGATGGTGGGCCCGGATTCTGACAAATGGCTCGAGCATAAAATCCGAGAGAGGATCCATGTATAAAACAAAGTGTAGACTTTGGAAGAACTACTTGATGGTCCGTAAGGCTGTTGGGTACAGATGGATTTTAAAAGGGAAGACGGACAATAATGGTAAGTGTCACCATTAAGAAAGCTCGACTTGTCGCTAAGATGTTTTCTGACAAGTTCAAGGAGTTGACTACAATGAGACTTTCTCACTCGTAGCGATGCTAAGAGTCTGTTGAAATTATATTAGCAGTTCCTGCATTGTTTATGAAATCTTGCAGATAGGATGTCAAAACATTGTTTCCTCAATGATTTTCTTGAGAAAGGTTGTATGTGATACAACCAGAAGGTTTTGGTGAATCCTAAAAGATGCTAACAAGTATGCAAAGCTCCAGCAATCCTTTCTAAGGACTGGAGTAAGCATCTCGGAGTTGGAATATACCGCTTTGATGAGATGATCAAAGATTTTGGTTTATACAAAGTTTATGAGAAACTTGTATTTCCAAAGAAGTGAGTGGGAGCACTATAGCATTTCTGATGAGTATATGTTGTTGACATATTATTGATCGGAAATGATGTAGAATTTCTAGAAAGCATATAGGGTTATTTGAAAAGTGTTTTTCAATGGAAAACCTGGATTAAGCTACTTGAACATTGAACATCAAGATCTATAAGGATAGATCAAAATCGCTTGATAGTACTTTCAAATGAGTATGCACCATGACAAGATTTTGATTGAGTTCAAAATAGATCGGCAAAGAAGGAGTTCTTGGCTGTGTTATAAGGTGTGGGTATTGAGTAAGACTCAAGACCTGACCACAACAGAAGAGGGAGAAAGGATGAAGGTCGTCCCCTATGGTTTAGACATAGGCTCCACAGTATGCTATGCTGTGTACCACACCTAAAGTGTGCCTTGTCATGAGTCAGTCAAGGGGTACAAGTGTGATCCAGGAATGGATCACAGGACAACGATCAAGGTTATCCTTAGTAACTAGTGGACTAAGGAATTTTCTTCGATTATGGAGGTGGTAAGGAGTTCGTCGTAAAGGGTTACGCCGATGCAAACTTTGACACTAATTTGGATGACTCTGAGTAGTAGACCGGATTCGTATAGTAGAGTAGTTATTTGGAATAGTTCCAAATAGTGTGTGGTAGCTGCATCTAGAAGATGACATAGAGATTTGTAAAGCACACACGGATCTGAAAGATTCAAACCCGTTGACTAATACCTCTCTCACAAGCGAGATATGATCGAAACCCAATGGGTGTGATTCATTACAATCAATAGTGATGTGAACTAGATTATTGACTCTAGTGCAAGTGGGAGACTGTTGGAATATCGCCCTAGAGCAATAATAAAATGGTTATTATTATATTTCCTTGTTCATGATAATTGTCTATTGTTCATGCTATAATTGTATTAACTGGAAATAATAATACATGTGTGAATACATAGACCACAACATGTCCCTAGTGAGCCTCTAGTTGACTACTCGTTGATCAATAGATGGTTATGGTTTCCTGACCATGGACATTGGATGTCATTGATAACGGGATCACATCATTAGGAGAATGATGTGATGGACAAGACCCAATCCTAAGCATAGCACAAGATCGTGTAGTTCGTTTGCTAAAAGCTTTTCCAATGTCAAGTATCATTTCCTTAGACCATGAGATTGTGCATACTCCCGGATACCGTAGAATGCTTTGGGTTGTGCCAAACTCACAACATAACTGGGTGGCTATAAAAGGTGCACTACGGGTATCTCCAAAAGTGTCAGTTGGGTTGGCACGAATTGAGACTGGGATTTGTCACTCGGTATGGCGGAGAGGTATCTCTCGCCCACTCGGGTAATGCATCATCATAATGAGCCAATGTGACTAAGTAGTTAGTCACGGGATCATGCATTATGGAACGAGTAAAGTGACTTGCGGTTAACGAGATTGAACGAGGTATTGGGATACCGATGATCGAATCTCGGGCCAGTAACGTACCGGATTAACAAAGGAATTGTATACGGGATATGCTTAATCCTCGACATTGTGTTCATCCGATGAGATCATCATGGAACATGTGGAGACAACATGGTATCCAATCCCACTGTTGTATTGGCCGGAGAGATGTTCGGTCATGTCTGCATGTTCCCGAACCCGTAGGGTCTACACACTTAAGGTTCGCTGACGCTAGAGTTGTTATGGGAAATAGTATGTGGTTACCGAAGGTTGTTCGGAGTCCCGGATGAGATCCCGGACGTGAAGAGGAGCTCTGGAATGGTCCGGAGGTGAAGATCGGTATATTGGACGAAGGGTATTGGAGTCCGGAATTGTTCCAGGGGTACCAGGTGATGACCAGCGTGTCCGAAAGGGGTTTCGGAGGCCCCGACAAGTGTTGGGGGGCCTTATGGGCCAAGGGGAGGGGGCACATCAGCCCACTAAGGGGCTGATCTCCCCTCCCACCCCATCTCATGTAACCTGGAGAGGTAGGGGCGCCACCCCTAGGGCAGCCTCCCCTCCCGGCTTGGGGGGCAAGTTTCCTAGGGGGTGGGGGCGCCCAAACCCATCTAGGGTTTCCCCTGGCCGCCGCCCCCTCCTCTAGATCCATCTAGAGGGGCTGGCCCCCTCTCCCCTTCCCCCTATATATAGTGAGGGGGTGGGAGGGCAGCCACACCCCTTCCCCTGGTGCAGCCGCTCCCTCCTCAAACACTTCCTCCTCCTCCGTAGTGCTTAGCGAAGCTCTGCCGGAGAACCACGAGCTCCATCACCACCACGCCGTCGTGCTGTCAGAGTTCTCCCTCAACTTCTCCTCTCCCCTTGCTGGATCAAGAAGGAGGAGATGTCCCAGGGCTGTACGTGTGTTGAACACGGAGGCGCCGTCTGTTCGGTGCTAGATCGGATCTTCCGTGATTTGAATCGCCGCGAGTACGACTCCTTCATCCGTGTTCTTGCAACGCTTCCGTATCGCTATCTTCAAGGGTATGAAGATGCACTCCCCTCTCTCTCGTTGCTAGTCACTCCATAGATTGATCTTGGTGATGCGTAGAAAATTTTGAATTTCTACTACGTTCCATGAGGGTGGAGGCAATGAGGAGCCTAGGCGCGCGGGCTGGAGCAGTACGACAAGGTCGTCTGCGCACTTCTTTATGGCGGTGAACTTGCGGATAGAGAAGACTATCATGTCGTCCATGCGAGAGGCGAAACCAGTGCCGAAAAGGGCTACGATGCCGGTGGTCGCCAGCACCGTCTATAAACACTGTGCGGTGCGCGGTAGCAGGCCGGCGTCTTCGATGATCTAGCACAGCCGACTGCCTCTCGCGTCCATCGCCTCCATAGCTGCTTGTGGCTTTTGGTCACTTGTTCTTGGATAGGAGTGAGCAGTGTTGCACCGAGACTAGCAGTAGATGGATTGAAGTGGTGGGGCGCCTTTATATGTGATTCCAAACTCTGTTGCATTGACATCGTGCTGGTTCTATTATGCTTCTCCAATTAATTCCCTCTGCATGCTAATTAAGGATGCATCATTGACCGTTCAACGTCTCGGGAACCACTACCCTCTCCCTCCTTATCATTCAATCCGTATCGTTGTAAATGTGGGTCAAGAAGAGACTAGTCATTTACTACATTGTGCACCACGACCGTGTGGGGGTGCGACGCGAACAGCACAAGCATGATGTACTTGTTCCACTTTCTCGTTTTGAACTCATGACTTGTAGTAACGCTTAGTTTTGAATATATAAGTTTGGTGGTCGCACCAATATATACAACACTCCCTCCATGTAGGTTGGATCACTGAAGTCAAAATTAGACACAAAGCACAATCGCGACAGACCAGTCTACCTCTATCCTGGTTTATTGCTCCCCGTCGTAATCTGTGCCAAATTTTTGACCACAAATTTTGTCGGCATTCTGGATATGGGGGTATCCAGACTTGCCTGCCTGCGGCCCACCGCGTGGCTCCCTCGACGGCCTGGTACGGCCCAGCTTCGACATCAATAGCTCAAGACCCTCGTGATGGGCCAAGCCTCGCGAGGTGGATGACGCCAAGACCCCCGAGGGGATCGACCTCCTCAGGCTAGCTCCGGAGGGGCGGAGAGTTCTATGCAAGGTGCACCACACGAGGCTCAGCTGATGTGAGCCATGACGACCTAGTCCAGGCGGGCGCCAGCAGGGGCAGAGCGCATGTTTCCTCTTTGGTGCAAGGGACGCAAGCACAGGCGCGGAGTCCCGAGGAATCAGCCAAAGGTTTCCATTCTGGTGCAATGAGACCAAGACCGCCAGGACGACAGGACGGAGGCCATCACGGAGCCCACCGTAGCGTCACGACCAGAGGCTTTTCCTAGGCGAAGACTACTTTTGTAAGGATAAGCTGTACTACTTGTCCCCTTTCAAATCCGGCCGTTGTGGGATCCCTTCCCGCCAACATTTGGGAAGAGGACCAACACCACTATAAATAGGACTAGCCACGACCATAGAAAGGGAGAGATGGATCTAGTTCACATCCTACCAGCTCTCTCGAGCTCAAGAACACCTCGCCTCCTAAGGCCAGTTCATCCACTGTACTAGTTCATCCTCAGCCCTCCGAGGCAATCCAGCAAAACACTGGAGTAGGGTATTACACCGCAAGGTGGCCCGAACCACGATAAACTGTTGTGTCCCTTTGTCTCTTTGAGCCCATCGCGCTAGGCATAGGAGAATTGCAAGTAGGCAGGCTGGGTAGGTTGAGATATCCGCATGCACCCCAGAGTTCGAACCTCTCAAGGGTTTGCCCGTAATCCAACATTTGGCACGCCAGGCAGGGGTGAGTCAGAGGTCTTCTGCCCCGTCCACTAGTCCGCACTGCTGGCTCCGATGGCGGGCGCTCCTCCATTGACTCGGCCAACACACGCCTCCAAAGAAGCACTGGGGCTGCGCTGTTTCACCCCCTCCCTGCGGCGGGTGGAGTGGCCGCCCAAGTTCAGACCGGAGATACCGCCACGCTACGACGGTGCGGCAAATCCGGCCGCCTTCCTCCATGCATACGAGGAAGCAGTTTGGGCGGCTGGCGGAGACGATAAGGTGAAGGCCAACTGGCTCCCCATGGTCCTTGTAGGCGCACCACGTGCCTGGTTGCTCAACTTGCCAGGGTCCTCTATGTCCTCCTGGGAGGAGTTGCGCGGCCCCTTCCTTGCATGCTACGTGGTACCGTCGCCTCCCGTTGTCGCAGCTCTCCTAGGTGTCTCGTAGGCGCCGCCCTCCGACCGCCACATCAAACAGTTCTACCGACAAGTAAGTGCTGCCCAGGCGGGCTCGGGGGCTCCCCGGGCTAGGCAGCGCCCAAGGCCGACCTCACCTTCCGCCTCGAGGATCATCTGGCCACCACGACGGGTGCAGGCACGCTCCCGATGCTTTTCACCTCCACCATCTGCAACGTGGCGGTCACCAGGACCCTCATCGATGGTGGAGCCGGCCTCAACGTACTCTCCACGGAGGCATTCGGCCTACTGCATGTGCCACCCAGCCGGCTCCACCCCACCAAGCCCTTCTCCGGGGTCGGCAGTTGCTCCACCAGCCCCCTGGGGCAGATCCACCTCCCTGTCAGCTTTGGGACCCACGACAACTACCGCACCGAGCTCATCGACTTTGACATCGCCAGGATCGACCTTCCGTACAACGCCATCCTGGGGTACCCGGCCTTGGCCCAGTTTATGGCGGCGACTCACCCTGCATACAACCTCAGGAAGATGCCTGGCAGCAACGGTGTCCTCACGGTGGCAGGGGACACCAAAGACATGCTACAGACCCTCAAGCTCGCCTTCAGGTCAGTGGCATCCGCGCTGCCTGATGAGAAGGACGGTCCAGAGGCCCCGAAAGCGGCGCCGACCAAGAAGAAGCAGTTGTTCTCCCAAGACCGAGCCGAGATGAAGCAAGTGCTGGTCAGTGAGGAGGGAACAACCAGCGCCACCTTCACCATAGGGGTTGGCCTTCCTCGGGACCAAGAGAAAGCGTTGGTCGACTTCTTGCGTGCCAACAAGGATGTATTTGCTTGGGAGCCCAAAGACCTGGCTGGGGTCCCGAGGGGAATAATCGAGCACCACCTGAAGGTATGCCCAAACGTGCGACCAGTGAAGCAGAAGGCTCATTGTCAGCCCACCGAGAAGCAAGCCTTCATCGTCCAAGAAACCCGCAAGGTGCAAGCCGCAGGGGTCATCAGGGAAGTACGATACCCGGAGTGGCTGGTGAATCCTGTCATAGTCCCCAAGAAAGGAGGAAAGGAGCGCATGTGTGTCGATGATGACCCGCAACTATGGGATAGTTGTAGCCTCTTTCGATAAGTAAGAGTGTCGAACCCAACGAGGAGCTAAAGGTAGAACAAATATTCTCTCAAGTCCTATCAACCACTGATACGACTCTACGCACGCTTGATGTTTGCTTTACCTAGAACATGTATGAAACTAGAAGTACTTTGTAGGTGTGATAGGATAGGTTTGCGAGATAATAAAGAACACGTAAATGAAAACTAGGCGCTGTTTAGATAAAGATGCAATAAAGTAAATATAGAGAGTGTGGAAACGTGGTGGTAGGAGTTGTGGAATTGTCCCTAAGCAATTGACTATGTTACTAGACCGGTAATCACTATTGCAATTCTATTTGAGGGAGAGGCATAAGCTAACATACTTTCTCTTCTTGGATCATATGCACTTATGATTGGAACTATTAAGCATCCGCAACTACTAAAGATTCATTAAGGTAAAACCCAACCATAGCATTAAAGCATCAAGTCCCCTTTATCCCATACGCAACAATCCCCTTACTCGGGTTTGTGTTTCAGTCACTCACGCAACCCACTATAAGCGAATCATGAACGCATTGCAACACCCTACATCGGGAATCCCTCACGCTTGCACGACATAGAGGGCACAATAGGACAGCACCAATAATAAAACATGCAATTCAAACCAATCATAGCAATTCATCAATCACCGGTAGGATAACGAAAATCTACTCAGACATCATTGGATGGCAACACATCATTGGATAATAATATGAAGCAGAAAGCACCATGTTCAAGTAGAGGGTACATCGGGATGCAAGAGAGTGGACCGCTGGATATAGAAGGGGGAAGGTGATGGAGATGTTGGTGAAGATGATGACGGTGTTGGTGAAGATCGCGGTGATGATGATGGCCCTCGGCAGCGCTCCGGCGCCACCGGAAGCAAGGGGGATAGAGGCCCCCTTCTTCTTCTACTTCCTTGACCTCCTCCCTAGATGGGAGAAGGGTTTCCCCTCTGGTCCTTTGCTCCCACCTTGGGAGGGGCGAGAGCCCCTCCGAGATTGGATCTATCTCTCTGTTTCTGCGCTCTCTGATTCTGCCCCTTCACCGTTTCCTTTATATCTGGAGATCCTTAACTCCGATTGGGGTGAATCTTTCGCCCAATTTTTTCTCATAAAATTAGCTTTCTTGCACCGAAAGAAAAGCGTCAACCGCCTTACGGGGCCCCCAAGAGAGTCTAGGGCGCGCCTGCCACCCTGGGGCGCGCCCCCTATCTCCTGGCCCCCTCGGGCACCGTCTCACGTTGATTTTACTTCCCAAAAACCACAAATATTCAAAAATAATTCTCGTCCGTTTTTATCCCGTTTGGACTCCGTTTGATATTGGTTTTCTGCAAAACATATAACATGCAACAAACAGGAACTGACACTAGGCACTGGATCAATATGTTAGTCCCAAAAATAGTATAAAAAGTTTCCAAAAGTATATGAAAGTTGAAGAATATTGGCATGGAACAATCAAAAATTATAGATACGACGGAGACGTATCAGCATCCCCAAGCTTAATTCCTGCTCGTCCTCAAGTAGGTAAATGATAAAAAAGATAATTTTTAATGTGGAATGCTACCTAGCATAATCTTGATCATATGTCTAATCATGGCATGAATATTAATACACAAGTGATTCAAAGCAATAATCTATCATTTGACATAAAAACAATAATACTTCGAGCGTACCAATAAAGCAATCATGTCTTTTCAAAACAACAAGGCTAAAGCAAGCTTATCCCTACAAAATCATATAGTTTGGCCATGCTTCATTTTCGTCACACAAAAATGCTCCCATCATGCACAACCCCGATGAAAAGCCGAGAAATTGGTTCATACTTTCTAACGCGCTTCAGCTTTTTCAACCCTCACGCAATACATGAGCGCAAGCCATGGATATAGCACTATAGGTGGAATAGAATATAATGATGGAGGTTATGCGGAGAAGACAAAAAGGGAGAAAGTCTCACATCGACGCGGCTAATCACCGGGCTGTGGAGATGCCCATCAATTGATGTCAATGTGAGGAGTACGGATTGCCATGCAACGGATGCACTAAGAGCTATAAGTGTATGAAAGCTCAAACTGAAAACTAAGTAGGTGTGCATCCAACTTGCTTGCTCATGAAGACCTAGGGCATTTGACGAAGCCCATCATTGGAATATACAAGCCAAGTTCTACAATGAAAATTCCCACTAGTATATGAAAGTGAGAACATAGGAGACAATCTATATGAAGAACATGGTGCTACTTTGAAGCACAAGTGTGGAAAAAGGATAGTAGCATTGCCCCTTTTCTTTTTTTCTTTTTTTCTTTTTTTCTCTTTTTGGTGGGCTTCTTTGGCCCCCTTTTTTTATTTAGGCTTCTTTGGCCTTTCCTTTTTTTTCTTTTTTTTTCTTTTTTTTTCTTTTTTATGGGGCAATGCTCTATAATGATGATCATCACACTTTTATTTACTTACAACCCAATATTACCACTCGATACTAGAACAAAGATATGACTCTATATGAATTCTTCCGGCGGTGTACCGGGATGTGCAATGATCTAGCGTAGCAATGACATCAAAAAACGGACAAGCCATGAAAACATCATGTTAGCTATCTTACGATCATGCAAAGCAATATGACAATGAATGCTCAAGTCATGTATATGATGATGATGGAAGTTGCATGGCAATATATCTCAGAATGGCTATGGAAATGCCATAATAGGTAGGTATGGTGGCTATTTTGAGGAAGATATAATGAGGCTTATGTGTGATAGAGCGTATCGTATCACGGGGTTTGGATGCACCGGCGAAGTTTGCACCGACTCTTGAGGTGAGAAAGGGCAATGCACGGTACCGAAGAGGCTAGCAATGATGGAAAGGTAAAAGTGTGTATGATCCATGGACTCACATTAGTCATAAAGAACTCATATACTTATTGCAAAAGTTTATTAGCCCTCGAAGAAAAGTACTACTACGCATGCCCCTAGGGCGATAGATTGGTAGGAAAAGACCATCGCTTGTCCCCGACTGCCACTCATAAGGAAGACAATCAAAGAAACACCCCATGCTTCAAATTTGTCACACAATAGTTACCATACGTACATGCTACGAGACTTGCAAACCTCAACACAAGTGTCTCTACAATCCACAACCACCCACTAGCATGACTCTAATATCACCATCTTTATATCGCAAAACTATTGCAAAGAATCAAACATATCATATTCAGCGATCTACAGGTTTAAGTTGGATTTTATGACTAACCATGTGATTAACCAATTCTTGTCATCTCTCTAAATAGATATAAGTGAAGCAAGAGAGTTTAATTCTTTCTACAAAAGATATGCCCACGCTCTAACAAATATAAGTGAAGCAAAAGAGCATTCTTCAAATGGCGGTGTTCTATGTGAAGAGAAACAGGCAATCCAAACTTCAAATGATATAAGTGAAGCACGTGAAGTATTCTATAAAGCCATACTCAAAAGATTTAAGTGAAGTGCAATGAGAATTCTATAAATCAACCAAGGACTATCTCATACCAGCATGGTGCATGAAAGAAAAATGAAAACTAAATGCAAAAGATGCTCCAAGACTTGCACATAATGCATAAAAGAAACGAATACGAAGACATACCGATACTTGTTGAAGAAAGAGGGGATGCCTTCCAGGGAATCCCCAAGCTTAGACGCTTGAGTCTCCTTGAATATTTACTTGGGGTGCCTTGGGCATCCCCAAGCTTGAGCTCTTGCCTCTCTTCCTTTTCCTCATATCGAGACACCCTCGATTAGACACTTCATCCACACAAAACTTCAACAGAAAACTCGGTAAGATCCGTTAGTATAATAAAGCAAATCACTACTCTAAGTACTGTAGCAAACCAATTCATATTTTGTTTTCGCATTGTGTCTACTATAATATAACTTTGCCATGGCTTAATCCACAAATATAAATTGATAGATTCATCAAAACAAGTAAACTATGCATCAAAAACAGAACAGTCTGTAGCAATCTGAACATTCACCATACTTCTGGTACCACAAAAATTCTACTAAAATTAGGAAACATAAACAAGTTGTACAGATAGACAGTGCAAAAGGAATTAGAACCATTTGACTTTCCAGATAAAAATGTAAAATCGTGCACTACAGCCAAAGTTTCTGTCCTGCACCGTACAAACCAACAAGCATTGTAAACATCCTAAAGGCAAACCTTGGCACATTATTTTTATAATACAATGGAATTGTACAAGGGAATAATTATTTTTGATGAAAAGTTTCTATAATTAAGATTCACAAAGTTTCCGTGAGCATGAACAATGTTCAAGGAGCTCTCCCACTTCAACAATGCTTGTCTTTCTTACTTTCACTTTCCTTTTTGAAAAGTTTTTAGGTTCCCCTCTTTATTTTTTTGTTTTTAAACTATATAAAAGCACTCAACAGAAATAAATGACTCTCTAAAACTTCCGGGTTGTCTCCCTGGCAGCGCTTTCTTTAAAGCCATTAAGCTAGGCATATAGTGCTCAAGTAATGAATCCACCCGGATCCCAAGGTATATCAAAGCCAATTTTAATTAATAATGATTTGTAATTTAGTACTGAGCACAAAGTAACATATATCATGCAACAATGAAGTCTAACTCTCTTACTATGCATTGGCATGTCATAAAAGAACAATTCATGAACACATAGTAAAGGCCAATGCATAGTATAAACAGTTTCTTGCAATTTTATCATATTGGAAACGTAGAGAGGTGGAGATATAGTTCCTCTCTCATAATAATTGCAAGTAGGAGCAGCAAGCACATGCATATTACATTCATCGAAATCATCATGTGCAATGGTAAAAGGCAACCCATAAATATAATCCTTAATAAGCACAAACTTCTCCGATATAGTGTAGTAGGGAGAATTCAAAAAGATAATAGGACTATCATGCGTGGGTGCAATAGCAACAATTTCATGTTTAACATAAGGAACTATAACAAGTTCATCTTCATAGGCATCATTCATATTGGCATCTTTGCCACAAGCATAGCAAGCATCATCAAAAAGGGATATTTCAAACAAATTCAAGGGATCATAGCAATCGTCATAGCAATCATCCTTCGGTAAGCACGAAGGGAAATTAAACAATGTATGAGTTGAAGAGTTACTCTCATTAGAAGGTGGGCACGGGTGATCAATCCGCTCTTCCTCCTTTTGTTCTTCACTCTCCTCATCATCTTTTTCATCCAATGAGCTCACAGTTTCATCAATTTCTTCTTCCATAGCTTCCTGCAAAATATTAGTCTCTTCTTGGACAGCGGAGACTTTCTCAATAAATGCATTAATATAGTAATTGTATTCATAATTTTCATAGCAATATCTAAGTATAGCAAGATTTTCAGGCCTATAAACATCATCATCTAAAGCTTCATACTTTTCAAACAAATATTCAATTTCATAAGCAGCCTTAAAAGCAACAAATTCTTCTATTTGTTCCACATCATAGTAATCATATATATCATTAGCATAAGAAGCTAAGGTTTCATTATCATTAAATTTGCATGAAAAGGGAAGGTGTGGAGCCTTCATCCTAGAGCAACAAGTAATATCATATCTCAAGCATAGATCCCGGGCATACCAACGCAACATAATAAATTGATCCCATAATAGTTTCCCTTTTTGTGTCGAGCAATAATCCCTAAAGTATTCACGTTGATCCAACGTGTCTCCCATTATAAAGTTTAATGGGGTTTTCTCAGGATTATCAAAGTAGTACATAATATCTTTCACATAATGAGAATCGGGGGTTTTAGGAGTTACCCCATCTACATGAGTAGCAAGTACCTCTAATTTTTTTGGTATTTTGTGTTCCATATCCCTAACTAAAGATAGAGAACAACTAAGAACAACAACAAAAATTACTTAGTGATAAAGCAAACAAGCACACACGAGAATATTCACCCCACGCTATGACTCCCCGACAATGGTGCCAGAAAAAGCTCTTGATGACCCGCAAGTATACGGGATAGTTGTAGCCTCTTTCGATAAGTAAGAGTGTCAAACCCAACGAGGAGCTAAAGGTAGAACAAATATTCTCTCAAGTACTATCGGCCACTGATACGACTCTACGCACGCTTGATGTTCGCTTTACCTAGAACAAGTATGAAACTAGAAGTACTTTGTAGGTGTGATAGGATAGGTTTGCAAGATAATAAAGAACACGTAAATAAAAACTAGGGGCTGTTTAGATAAAGATGCAATAAAGTAAATATAGCGAGTGTGGAAAAGTGGTGGTAGGAGTTGTGGAATTGTCCCTAAGCAATTGACTATGTTACTAGACCGGTAATCACTATTGCAATTCTATTTGAGGGAGAGGCATAAGCTAACATACTTTATCT
The DNA here is from genome assembly GCF_018294505.1 of Triticum aestivum. Classification (NCBI taxonomy): domain Eukaryota; kingdom Viridiplantae; phylum Streptophyta; class Magnoliopsida; order Poales; family Poaceae; genus Triticum; species Triticum aestivum. Next base: position 291,782,151 of record NC_057813.1, on the reverse strand, counting down.
TCTTGGATCATATGCACTTATGATTGGAACTCTAGCAAGCATCCGCAACTACTAAAGATTCATTAAGGTAAAACCCAACCATAGCATTAAAGCATCAAGTCCACTTTATCCCATACGCAACAATCCCCTTACTCGGGTTTGTGTTTCAGTCACTCAGGCAACACACTATAAGCGAATCATGAATGCATTGCAACACCCTATAGCGGGAATCCCTCACGCTTGCGCGACACGGAGGGCACAATAGGACAACACCAATAATAAAACATGCAATTCAAACCAATCATAGCAATTCATCAATCACCGGTAGGACAACGAAAATCTACTCAGACATCATAGGATGGCAACACATAATTGGATAATAGTATGAAGCATAAAGCACCATGTTCAAGTAGAGGGTACAGCGGGATGCGGGAGAGTGGAGCGTTGGATATAGAAGGGGGAAGGTGATGGAGATGTTGGTGAAGATGACGGCGGTGTTGGTGAAGATCGCGGTGATGATGATGGCCCCCGGTAGTGCTCCGGAGCCACCAGAAGCAAGGGGGATAGAGGCCCCCTTCGTCTTCTTCTTCCTTGACCTCCTCCTTAGATGGGAGAAGGGTTTCCCCTCTGGTCCTTTGCTCCCATGGCTTGGGAGGGGCGAGAGCCCCTCCGAGATTGGATCTATCTTTCTGTTTCTGTGCTCTCTGATTCTGCCACTTCACCGTTTCCTTTATATCTGGAGATCCGTAACTCCGATTGGGGTGAATCTTTCGCCCAGATTTTTCTCATAAAATTAGCTTTCTTGAACCAAAATAAAAGCGTCAACTGCCTTACGAGGGGCCTAGGAGAGTCCAGGGAGCGCCTGCCTCCCTGGGGCGCGCCCCCCTATCTCCTGGCCCCCTCGGGCACCGTCTCGCGTTGATTTTACTTCCCCAAAACCACAAATATTCAAAAACAATTCTCCGTCCATTTTTATCCCGTTTGGACTCCATTTGATATTGGTTTTCTGTGAAACATATAACATGCAACAAACAGGAACTGACACTGGGCACTGGATCAATATGTTAGTCCCAAAAATAGTATAAAAAGTTGCCAAAAGTTTATGAAAGTTGAAGGATATTGGCATGGAACAATCAAAAATTATAGATACGACGGAGACGTATCAGTCGACTTCACCAACCTCAACAAGGCCTGCCCGCAAGATCCCTTCCCGCTTCCTCATGTTGATCAGATCGTGGACTCCACCGCCGAGTGCGATCTATTGTGCTTTTTGGATGCCTTCTCGGGCTACCACCAGATCAAGATGGCCATGCAAGATGTGGAGAAGACAACATTCCTGACCCCCTGTGGGGTGTACTGCTACACCTGCGTGCCCTTTGGGCTGCGTGATGTCGTGGCTACCTTCCAGCGACTGATGCATATCGCCCTGGGCTTGCCGCTCGGGAGAAACACAGAGTCCTATGTTGACGATATAGTGGTGAAGTCTCGGGAGGCCAGGACCCTGATAGCAGATCTGGAGGAGACGTTTGCTAGCCTGCGCAAGGTGGATCTTTGGCTCAATCCTGAGAAGTGTGTGTTCAGGGTTCCCTCTGGTAAGCTACTGGGCTTCTCGGTGTCACATAGAGGGATCAAGGCCAATCCGGAGGAGGTCAAGGCGATAGAGGACATGAGCCCCCCGCAGACCCTGAAGGAGATGCAAAAGCTGGCGGGCTGCATAACCTCGCTTGGGTGCTTCATCTCCAAGTTGGGGGAGCACGCCCTCCTGTTCTTCAAGATGATGAAAAGGAAGGAGCCGTTCGAGTGGACCCCAAAGGCAGACGCAGGCTTTCAAGACCTCAAGAGATACCTGACCAGCCCACCGGTGATGGTGGCGCCGCGCCCTCTCGAGCCCTTGGTGCTCTATTTGGCAGCCACCCCTCACTCAGCCAGCACCGCCTTGGTGGCGCTAAGGAAGGAGCGCCTGTCCAAGGACCCTCGGTAGGACGCTCAACCACCAAGCAAGACAGAGCTCCCTCAGGACAATGCGCCTGGGGCCTCGCCCAGCCCAGTGGTTGATATTCCCTCCGGAGGCTGCGATTGACCCCGCAGCTAGGGGGGCTCCTAAGAACGGACCTCGCGAAGCCACCGAAGACCTGCACCCTCAAGAAGAGGGAGACTCCACCGATACCTCTCCCCTTGTCGAGCACCCTGTCTACTTCCTCAGCATGGTACTGAGGGAGGCACGGGCGCGCTACCCCATGCCTCAGAAACTCTTGCTCGCACTCCTCGTCGCCTCCCAGAAGCTGCTCCACTACTTTTAAGGCCACCCAATCAAGGTTGTTTCGGCATACCCACTGGAGAGGGTGCTCCAGAGCCCGAACGCCGCTGGGCGGGTTGCAGAATGGAATGTCGAGCTTCAGGCGTTCCATCTTGAGTTCAGCACCACCAGGGTCATCAAGGGTGCTGCCCTCGTGGACTTCGTGGCCGAATGGATCGACATCCCCAACCTTGGGGTGAGCAAGGACCACCCCCTCTCACCAGGAGACGAGGAACCAGACGGGTGGATCATGTACTTCGACGGAGCATTCACGTGACAAGGTGCAGGAGCAGTGGGCCGTCCTCATCTCGCCCACCAAGGACAAGCTCTACTACGCGGTACAACTCTGCTTCCAGCAGGGCGAGAAGGTCTCCAACAACATTGCGGAATTCGAAGGCTTGCTCGCCGGTCTCAGGGTCACGGCCGCGCTAGGGGTGAAATGCCTCACCAATCAAGGGCGATTCTCAGCTCCTCGTCAACTTCTCCAACAAGGAATACACGCCCAAGGGCGAACACATGGAGGCGTACCTGGAATAGGTGCGCAAGATGGAGAAACGGTTCATGGGATTGGAGCTGCAGCACATGCCGTGAGGGACGAACAAGGAGGTAGATGATATCGCCAAGAGAGCCTCCCGTAGGCTCCCTCAGGAGCCAGGGGTGTTTGAGGAGCGACTCTTCAAGCTGCCTGCGGCTCCCCCTACCACAACTCCAGCACTGCCTCAGGCACCTCAGACAGGCGCCCCAGCATGTGGCCACCCCACAGGGGCCCTCCTGCTGCTTGCGCTCGAGCCTAAGGAGGGTTGCTGGACCGAAGAGTTCAAGGTGTACCTGCTTCAAGGGACCTTGCCAGAGAAAGAGGAGGAAGCCAAGCGCGTGGCACGTCAAGCCACCTCTCACTGGATCTAGGATGGCGAGTTATATCGCAAGAGGCCCAACGACGTTTCGTTGTGATGCATCTCTAGGGAACATGGGCTTGAGCTGCTAGCGGACATACATGGTGGGGACTGCGGGCATCATTCCTCATCACACACTCTGGTGGGCAAGGTGTTCCGCAGCGGCTTCTACTGGCCCACCATTCTCAGCGACGCCACAGAGCTGGTGCGCTCCTGTGAAGCATGCCAGTTCCACGCCAAGCAAATCCACCAGCCCGCACAGGGCCTCCAGACAATCCCGCTCACATGACTGTTTGCGGTCTGGGGGCTGGACATCTTGGGGCCGTTCCCTCAAGCACCAGGGGGCTACCGATACCTCTACGTCGCCATCGACAAATTCACCAAGTGGGTGAAGGTAGAAGCCGTTCGCACCGTCCCAGCTGGATCGGACGTCAAGTTCATCAAGGGAATCGTCAGCCGGTTTGGGGTCCCTGACCGCATCATCACCGAGAACGGCTCGTAGTTCACTAGCAACCTTTTCAAGACATACTGTGCTAACCTTGGAACGCAGATATGGTACACCTTAGTGGCACACCCCTGGAGCAATGGCCAGGTCGAGTGGTCCAATGCAGAAGTCCTGAGGGGCCTCAAGACAAGGACTTTCAAGAAGAAGCTCGAGGCCTGCAACAGGGGCTGGCTCGATGAGCTACAGTCCATGCTGTGGTCCATCCGCACCACCCCGACCAAGCCAACAAGAGAGACGCTGTTCTTCCTCGTCTACGGAGTAGAAGCGATCTCCCTCACGAGGTCAAGCATTGCTCCACGCGGGTCCTGGCGTTCGACAGGTGCGCCAGGACACCACGTGGGGGATGGCTCTCGTGCTGGGGGAGAAACGCCACCGTCAAGCCTCGCTCCGGGTGGCGAGGTACTAGCAGGCGCTGCAGTGGTATCACTGCCGCAGCATCCTCTCCAGGACGTTGGAGGTGGGCGACCTCATCCTAAGGCGGGTGCTCTCCAAGGAAGGGATGCACAAGCTCTCTCCCATGTGGGAGGGGCCGTTTAGGATTGCCCGTGTCTCTAGGCCTGGTGCCGCGCGCCTGGAGACACAGGACGGGGTCCCCATCCAGAACGCCTGGAATATCCAGCACCTCCAGAAGTTCTACCCCCGAAGAAAGGCTCTGGCCTGTGAAGCAAGGCTCCGGCCTGTGAAGGTCTCCGCTCGTGACACTCTCACGTAATAATGAGTGGGGCTGTAAACGCCCCGGAGTCTCCTAAGAGCTGCCCTGGGGCCTCATGGGGGCTCCCTCCCATGTCTTAGTGACAACACTTAGCTCCGCGCTGGTGAGAAGACTAGATTAGGTGCCGGAAGCGACTATTCATTTGATTTCCAAAGTCGCTTGCGGTTTTTAGTGATCTTTCAATGGATTTGGTATTTTCAAATTTTGGCTCCTCGAGTTAATTTCTTCTCCTGAGCCGTTTTTGGCCTAAGGGCAGGAGAGAGGTGGCAGTTGCTCGTCACCTTCTCTCATGCACCTCACGCGTGGGGCTAGGCAGGTGTGTGCGCCTTGGGTCTGCCCTCGCGCGCGCACACCGCGCTGAACCCCGTTGCCCCTATTCTTCGGCCTTATGCTCGCGAGGAGCCCCCGATCAAGCTCACAGGCATCAGCACCCCTCATATCCGTGCCCTCGGGCAGCGCGACTCGGTGCATTAAGTCAGAGCTAATCTATGGCAGGGGGCTCGCATAAGGAGGAGTGAGGTGCTCGTCAATTTTTCTTTTCCTTTGAAAGCAGCCCTGCAGCGGTCCCATGGCGGCTCCTAAGACCCTGAGGCGTCTCCCGAGGTCTGCAACCTTCAGATCCCCAGGAAAGGGGGCCCCATTGAGTACCTAAGGCCAGGTCTTCGTGAGGCGGAAAACTACTGCGCACATACCAAGCTAAGTTTCCCTATCCTGGTTTGCTCAAAGCACAAACATTACAACATAGCATCAAGATAGCAAGCATAACATAAAGGGCATAACTGCCATAGTTCATTACATGCCCCCGCAGGGTATACCGTCTTTTTTCTTTTCAAACTATAGGAGAAAGGAAAGGCTAAACAAAGATGGCCCGAAGGCGTACGAACCCGACAGCAACGCCGCATCCTCAAGCAACACCTCAAGGTGGCCTGGCGCTCCACCAGTTCCCCCATAGGCGACCTGGGGCTGCGATCCGGCCTTGAGTCCAAGTTCGGCAGGCCCCAGGCTCACGCCAGGCTCCTCACAGCTTCACTGGAGTGCTGTGGCGGGACGAACCGCTGACATTCTCGACCTGAGTGCGTCGACATGGGGGCGGTCGTAGCCACCACTGCTCGAGCTCTCGTATGAGGGGTAGCTGCCGTCGCGGGAAGAGGAGCGCGTGCTGCCAAGATCAAGCTCGCCTTCGCCACCCTCATCGTCACTTCCGTCCTCCGGGCAGCACCCCGCGCGGCGGCCGTCCTCCCTGAACACCCTCACATAGAGGGTTGCCAGCTTGAAGTGGAGGGTGCACCTTCCTCCCAGGCCTCGCGCACGGGCAAATGTCTGCCAGCCGCGGGTCATGACCATGCTGCTGGAGGCGGCGACCTCGGCCCCGACCCACGAAGCTCCGCTGCAGCAGCTGTCGGCCTGCAGCTAGAGACCAGCAAGCCCCGAGGAAGGAAGCTCGCTGGAGAAGAAACGCGGAAGCCGGAGCGAGGTGCCGGCCGGGCTCTCTGACCACACCACGAATTCAGGGTGCACGATCACGGCGCGCCTCCCCTCGTCATGGGGGCTGCTCCGAAACCGGTGGCCCCCACCGTGAGAAGAGGTGCCATCGTGGGCACCGAGGGAAGCACCGGCTGTCGGGGGTGCGTGCCCGCGCCCCCTAGGGGCCACCGCAGGAGCCACGGGATGCTTGCGGGGAAGGTCGCGGTCTCTCTTGGGAGGCGGAGAGGCTGGTCCCTCCTTGGAAGCTTTCCCCTTCTCGGCCGCTGAAAACCTCCTCGGCGATGCCATGGAAGCAAGAAGGAGAAGAAGCGGGCGGAAGCAAGATGAAGGAGAGATGAGCGTAGGGTTCTACCACTCCCCCTCATTTATAGCCAAGGGAGGCCAACCGCCAGCCTCCACGACCTCGCGCCATGATGACCTTTTGCATGCTGCATCATTCCGTCAAGTCAAATAGTTTTTTTTGACCTTGGAGATTGCAGGGCTTGCACCCCACAACATTTTATTAATGCAAAGAAAAAACAAAGGTAGTACAAGGTATCCTCAAGATGAGGAATAAAAAAGCAAAAGAAAGCTATACAAGTAGTGTTGTCCTAATATATACAAATATACAAAAGAGAACACGTCAAGTCTAATAGTTGTCGAGGCAGTGTGGGAAAGCGGAGACGCCCACGTCCCAACAATCGCCACGCGTCATCAAGGCCGCAGGCAGTTAGGGCCCGCGGCGCTCTGCATTTGCCCTTTGGCTTCGCCTGGAAGCCAAGTCCGAGCGCACCTTGGGCCCCGGGGCTACTGTCGGCGTTCTGGATATGGGGTTATCCAAACTTGCCTTCCTGCAGCCCACCGCGTGGCTCCCTCGACGGCCTGGTACGGCCCAGCTTCGACATCAATAGCTCAAGACCCTCTCAAGGGGCCAAGCCTCGCGAGGTAGATGGCAAGACCCCCGAGGGGATCGGCCTCCTCAGGCTGGCTCCCGAGGGGCGGAGAGTTCTATGCAAGGTGCACCTCAAGAGGCTCAGCTGACATGAGCCATGACGACCTAGGCCAGGCGGGCGCCAGCGGGGGGAGAGTGCAGGTTTCCTCTTTGGTGCAAGGGAGGCAAGCGCAGGCGCGGAGTCCTGAGGAATCAGCCAAATGTTTCCATTCTGGTGCAACGAGACCAAGACTACCAAGACGACAGGACGGATGTCATCACCGAGCCCACCGTAGCATCACGACCAGAGGCTTTTTGCAGGCGAAGACTAATTTTGTCAGGATAAGCTGTACTACTTGTCCCCTTTCAAATCCAGCCGTTGTGGGATCCCTTCCCGCCAACATTTGGGAAGAGGACCAAGGCCACTATAAATAGGACTAGCCACCACCATAGAAAGGGAGAGGTGGATCTAGTTCGCATCCCACCAGCTCTCTGGAGCCCAAGAACACCTCGTCTCCTGAGGCCAGTTCATCCATTGTACTAGTTCATCCTCAACCCTCCGAGGCAATCCACCAAGACGCTGGAGTAGGGTATTATACCGCAAGGTGGCCTGAACAAGGATAAACTGTCGTGTCCCTTTGTCTCTTGGAGCTCGTCGCGCTAGTCTTAGGAGAATCGCGAGTAGGCAGGCTGGGTAGGTTGAGATTTCCGCACGCACCCCAGAGTTCGAACCTCTCAAGGGTTTGCGGAACCCGTAATCTGACAAATTTGACTAACAAAAGGTTTATGCATGTCACCAGAATTATATCATTGAAAACTATGTTCAAATACAAATCAAATGATATAATTCTTGTTGACATGCACTAACATTTTGTCAGTTAAATCTTTGGTCAAAATTTAGCACAAATTACAAAAAGGACTAATAAACCAGGACCTAGGTAGTACACTAGGTCGAAGACAGTGATACTACATTTAATTAACGCCAAATAAGAGCAAGGGATCAAACATGTAATTTACGACTGGAATAAAAATGCCATACCCTAATAAAACATTAAGGACACAAGGCGATGTCGTGCTGGTTACAGGAGGCAAGAATAAAGATGCATCCATCAACGATGTCCCTCTCCTCGACTTAGGGCACCGGCCCACCAAATGACGGCTAAGTAGCAGCGGCTTTATGGCCAGGTCAACATGCTTTTGAACAATGGCGTCCAAAGATTCCAGCCGTTGGAAGAAGGCCAATGTCTTTCTGTCCTCGCTGGCCTTGTAGTGGCCTATGTAGACAATTTCCTCGTAGACGTGGATGTGCAGGTCGACGGTTTCTTTCATGGCGAGGCACTGCGCGGCGAGCGCGGCCTCGAGGTGCACATTCTTCGTCGCGACCTCTGGCACCTACGGGGCCGCCAGTGCTTCTAAGAGTTCGTCACCTTGGAGGCCGATGAGGTGGCAGGCAACAAGGAGCCTGGGTGCGCGGGCTGCAATAGTACAACAAGGTCGTCCATGCGCTTGTTGATGGCGGTGACCTTGCGGATGGAGTCGACCATCATCTGGCACATGCGAGAGGCGAAGCCTACGTCGACGAGGGCTATGACGCCGTCTGGAAACACTGCACGGTGTGAGGCCACAGTCCGGCATCTTGGACAATCTGGCACAGCCGACTACCGCTCGCGTCCATCGATGCCATGGGTGCTTGTGGCTTCTGGTCACTTGGTCTTGGTCTTGGATTGGAGTGGGCAGTGTTGCGCATAGACTAGGATTATATGGATTGGAGTGGTGGGGCGCCCTTATGAGAGTCCAAACTGTGTTGCACTCACAACATGCTGGCTCCATTCTGATTCTCCAATTACTTACTCCTACCTCTGCATGCTAACTCAATGCGGAGGCATCATTGACCGTTCAACGTTTTGGAAACCGCTACCCTCTGCCGCATTGGCATTCAAGCCGAATCAACGTAAATGAGTGTCAAAAAGAGACTAGTCAATAGTTTTGTTTTGCGATGAACTAGTCAGTAGTAGTATACTCAATATTGTGCACCGCGACCAAGGCAGGGAGGAAAACAAGAGAACTACACATTTATTTATGGTGTAGATTCACTCATTTTGCTCCGTATGTACTCATTTAGGGTGTACACCTGGTCACTTGTTGAAATCTCTAGAAAGGCAAATACACCCTCCATTTGTATTTACTCTGCATATTAGAGTTGACTGAAGTCAAATTTTCATAAAGTTTGACCAAGTTTATAAAAAATAATATAAACACTTATCATAAAAAATAGTGTATATATGATGTGCATTCAATAATAAATCTAATTGTATTGGTTTGTTATTGCTATGTTAATATTTTTTTATAAACTTTATCAAAGTTTATAAAGCTTGACTTTTACCAAATCTAATATGCAGATTAAATAAAAACGGAGGGACTAGTCCCTCCTTTCTGGTTTACAGGGCTATACTATTAAGAGCAAGTACAATAGTGTGCTTATAGCCTGCTTACATGGCAATTTTTTCTCATGCAAGAGCCTGGCTATATGCGTGCTCCAAGGCTCCTCACCACACCCCACCCCTACACAAAGACTGCCACACGAGCGTTCGCAACTGCCACGTTCGGGTTGCGCTTGGATCTTCGCCTCTTCGAGAAGACGAACAATGATGTTACTACTTCTACAGTATCGAATCAATTGATGCATGTCCGTCCATCGCGTGCGGGAGGGATAGCTTGTTGTAGTAAGCAAAAGTCTGTCCTTGTCTGCGAGCCTCCGCACGCATGGGGCCAGGGAGAGGGCGTGTATTAGTAAAATCAAGCTTCTCCTCGTTGTACAAGTTGACGCAACACATCATAGCACTGGCCCCACATGCTTGCCTCGAAACTTGGCTAAAAGACCAACAATGTAAAATATATTTGCTGTAACCTCTAACATTTACCCCACCACAAATTAAAGTATATATTCCTGTCTTGACCAGATGAGCGTGCAAACTACAATCACCAGGATGACAGGTAGGGCCAAAAGATTATTTTAATAAAAAAAGATGCTTCGAGACGGCAGAGGGAGTCCTGGATAAGGGGGTATCCGGATAGCCGGACTATATGCTTTGGCCGGACTATTGGACTATGAAGATACAAGATAGAAGACTTTGTCCCGTGTCTGGATGGGTCTCTCCTTGGCGTGGAAGGCAAGCTTGGCGATTCGGATTTAGATCTCCTTCTCTGTAAACCGACCCTGTGCAACCCTAGCTCCCCTCGGGTGTCTATATAAGCCACAGGGTTTAGTCCGTAGGGGAAAACAACAATCATACCATAGGCTAGCTTCTAGGGTTTAGCCTCTCCGGTCTCGTGGTAGATCAACTCTTGTAATACTCATATCATCAAGATCAATCAAGCAGGAAGTAAGGTATTACCTCCATCGAGAGGGCCCGAACCTGGGTAAACATCGTGTCCCCCGCCTCCTATTACCATGAGTCTTAGACGCACAGTTCGGGACCCCCTACCCGAGATCTGCCGGTTTTGACACCGACATTGGTGCTTTCATTGAGAGTTCCTATGTGTTGTCGCTACAAGGCTTGATGGTTCGTCTCGTTGTTAAAGACAACATCACCTCCAGGGGAGCCCTGGCTCTAGGCCAAACTCTCCGGTTGGGCGGCTTTGTTATGGCCGCCCGATCGGCGGTCGCGCCGACAAGGACTTCTCAGGTCGTTAAGAATAGCCTCCACGTTGATTCGGAACTTGCCGAATAGATGGACCCAATGGAGCTCTTCTCCCTCAATGAGCTCTTGGATCGCATCTTCGCCCTGGGCGTCACTACGAACTATGGCCGGATCAGGCTTAAACCCGACCATAGGGAGATTCACTCTCCACCGGTCACCCATGAGATAGCGGTAGTGGAAGAGCATCATCCTAATTCTCGCTCTACTTTGAGGATGATGTATGTCCGGATTTCCGAGCTCTCTGAGCCGGACACCCGCTCGCGGGAGGACATGACCCAGACCCCCGAATCAGAATCGGGTGGCAGGCCGAAGAGATCGGGCAGCGCCCCAGGACCCGAGCCATTAAGCTCGGAAGCCTCTTTGCCCTGGGTCCCAGATCGGGTCGGGATTCGGATTCAAAACCACCCACCCACCCAGATCTATCCAATTTTTCACATATTAGACAAGAGCCCCAAGAAACAGTACATCATTACTGGGCCAGATTCCTCCTTGTGATGAACAGGGTCAAGGACTGTCGTGAGGCAGATGCAATCTCCCTCTTTTGCAAAAATTGCACGGACAAAGGGATTCTCAACGCTATAAGTCGCCGCGACATAGTACACTTTGCTGACTTAGCGGCTGTAGTGCAAAAATACTGCATGATGGAAAGCGCCTGGAAAGCCCAAACAAACTTCTGGGACAATCCGGCTCTAACCAATTCCTCTGTCCGAGCTAAAAGGGTAAGCTCTCGTAAGTCACCTGATTCAAGTACTAAAAAGCCAAAGCCTGCCACAAGGCGTGGAACCGTATTGGAAGAATGGCTAAACGGGCCGTGCAAGATTCACAGCACACCGGATACTACACCAACGCATAGCCTTAGAGCATGTTGGATACTCTGGCAGGTAGCAAAGAGCGGCGAGGATCTCCTCATAGAACATAAAGCAGAGCTACATCCCACCGGAGATAACAATACGGTCTTTAAAGTCTTCGAGACTTTCGCCTCAAATAACAGGCGCAAGCAAGCTCTGCGCAGCCTCGCAGAAGTTTGCCACGTGGCAAGAATAAATCCATGGAACGACACGGCTATAACTTACAATGCCAGTGACGAACCTCAATTCTGAACAGTCCGAGCACCAGCCGCTTTGGTCCTTAGCCCAATCGTGGATGGCTTGAGGCTCACTAAAGTGCTCATGGACGGCAGAAGCGGGCTAAACCTCATTTACGAGGAAACCCTTATCAAGATGGAAATTGAGAGGAGCCGCATTAAGCAAAGTAGCACAACCTTCAGAGGAATTATCCCTAGTCGGGAGGCGTGATGCGCGGGAAAAACCACACTAGATGTGGTATTCGGCACGCCGGAGAATTATAGGTCCGAAGAAATTACATTCCAAGTGGCCCCGTTCAGCAGCGAATACCACGCTCTCTTGGGGCGGGATGCATTCATAAGCTTCCAAGCTATACCCCATTACGGGTACATGAAGCTCAAAATGCCCGGGCCCAATGGAATCATCACTCTAGCTAGTGATCCGAACGTCGCGCTCCGCACCGAAAACAAAACCGCCGCCCTCGCCCTGGAGGCATTATCAGAAGCCCTCGCAGCCAAAGAGCTAACAACGCTGTGAGCAACAGTGGACAGAAACGACATGATACTCGACAAGCGACCTAAATCCACCTCCTTCAAACCAGCAGGCGAGATAGTCAAATTCCAGGTCCACCCAATAGACCCTACAAAGAAAGCTTCAATTGGGACACAGTTGAACCCCGTGATAGACGCCGCACTGCGAGATTTCCTGCGTAAAAACTGGGATATCTTCGCCTGCCACCCTTCGGACATGTCGGGCATCCCACGCAGGTTGGCCGAACACAGACTCAACATACTGAAAGGATACAAGCCAGTCAAGTAGACTCTTAGGCGCTTCTCAGAGCCTAAGCGGCAAGCCATGGGAGAAGAGCTAGCCAAACTACTCGAGACCGGATTCATCAGAGACATCAAACAACCGGATTGGCTAGCAAACTTGGTAATGGTACCAAAAAAGGACAAATCCTGGCGCTTGTGTGTCGATTTCAAGGACCTCAATAAAGCTTGCCCTAAGGATCCCTTCCCCCTCCCCCGCATTGATCAAATAATCGATGCCACCGCAGGACACGACTCATTGTGTTTCCTCGACGCATACTCCGGATACCATCAAATAAAGATGGCAGAGTCCGACTAGGCCGCAACGGCCTTTATCACTCCGTACGGCCCCTTCTGTTTCAACACCATGCCCTTCGGGCTCAAAAACGCCGGCGCAACCTATCAACGCATGATTCAGACATGCCTGGAAAAACAAATCGGCAAGACAGTAGAGGCCTACGTAGACGACGTGGTCATCAAAACAAGACACGTCGAAACTTTAATAGATGATTTGAGGCTTACGTTCGATAATCTCCGAACATAAGACATCAAGCTCAACCCGGAGAAGTGTGTCTTCGGAGTACCCTCCGGAAAATTGCTCGGCTTCATTGTTTCCAATAGATGAATTGAAGCAAATCTGGCAAAAATTTGAGCTCTGTCACAGTTGGATATATCAACAGACCTCAAGCAGATCCAGAAACTAACTGGATGCGTGGCTGCCTTAAGCCGCTTTATCTCCCGCTTAGGAGAAAAGGCACTACCTCTCTATCGCCTTCTTCGACGCACCGAACACTTCGAGTGGACGGATGCGGCCACGGCCGGACTGGAAGAAATAAAGGCACTATTGGCCGCAAACCCAGTCCTGACCGCGCCAAACATTGGCGAACCCATGCTATTATACATAGCCGCAACAAACCAAGGGTGAGCGCAGTGCTCGTCGTCAAACGAGAGGCAGACGGACACAACTTCCCGCTCCAAAAGCTGGTATATTACGTGTCCACTGTCCTCACTCCATGCAAATCTCGGTACCCACACTATCAAAAGACAGTGTAGGCGGTCTTCATGGCATCCCGGAAACTACAACACTACTTTCAAGAGTGTTCGATCACGGTGGCCTCCGAAGTACCACTCAATGACATAATAAACAACCGCGATGCAACATGCCGAATTGCTGAATGGGCTATTGAGCTCCTTCCGTTCGACATAACATACAAACCACCGCGGGCCATTAAGTCCCAAGTACTGCCTGACTTCGTTGCCGAATGGACAGTAGCCGAACTCCCTAAAGAGTGCGCGTACTCAAATTGGATCATGCATTTCGACGGCTCTAAAATGCTGGCCGGATTGGGAGCAGGTGTCATCCTGACATTCCCCACCAGAGACACGGTGCAGTATGTCCTCCAAATATTATACACAGACTCCAACAATGCAGCCGAATACGAGGCTCTGTTGCATGGTCTTCGGATGGCAGTCCCCATGGGCATTCAACACCTCGAAGTGAGCGGGGACTCGAACCTCACAATATCTCAGGTAAATGGAGACTTTGATGCCAAGGACCCGAAAATTTCGGCCTATCGCAATGCCGTCCTCAAAATGTCAGCTCGGTTCGAGGGGCTCGAATTCCACCATGTGGTTAGAGAAAATAACCAAGCGACCGATATCCTCGCCCGCATCGGCGCTAGACGCGACCCTGTCCCACCTAATATCTTCTTAGAAAGACTGTTCAAGCTGTCCGTGGCATGGGAAGGGGAGTCCGGCACTATTAATCCGGCTCCGAACACAACCGCAGATTCTGAACCTTCTAACATAATCGGGGGCTCTGCCACCGAAATAACATCTTCAGCCCACGAGATAATGGCTGTCATCGCCCTGTGGACCGAGCCCTTCTTGGCCTACTTAATAGGCAAGAGCTTCCCGAGGACCAAAATGAGGCACGTTGTATTGTGCGACGCTCTAAAGCCTACAAAGTCCATGAAGGAGAGCTCTACAAGAAGAGCACCACCGGAGTGCTCCAACGACGCATCTCCAAAGAGGAAGGGCGGCAACTCTTAGCCGAAATCCATTCAGGACTAGGCGGGCACCACGCGGCAGCCCAAGGTCTCGTAAGCAAGGCCTTTCAGACATGATTCTACTGGCTGACAGCCCGGGTGGATGCACAGGACCTTGTCCAACATTGCGTTGGTTGTCAACTATTTGCCAATCAGAGCCATATGCCCCCTACCGCTCTCCAAACAATCCCCATAACTTGGCCCTTCGCGGTCTGGGGGCTGGATATGGTGGGACCCCTTAAAGGGGGAAGCCACAAGAAAAAATACTTGTTGGTCATGGTGGACAAGTTCACCAAATGGCTAGAAGCCAAACCAGTCAAAACGACTGAATCCGGACCAGTGATAGACTTCATATCAGAAGTTGTACACCGTTACGGTGTCCCGCACAGTATCATCACTAACAATGGCTCAAATTTTACAGCCGAGGAGGTGAAAACCTGGTGCGGCAAAATGGGCATTAAGCTCGACTACGCCTCTGTCTATCACCCCCAAACAAACGGTCAAGTCAAACGTGCAAATGGTCTTATCATGAGCGGCATTAAACCCAGACTAGTGCGTTCCTTGAAGGAATCAGACACGCATTGGGTCGAGGAACTCGACTCCGTACTCTGGGGGCTGCGGACCACGCCGAATCGCACCACCGGATACACACCATTTTTTATGGTGTACGGCGCAGAAGCAGTGCTGCCCTGCGATATAATCCATGACTCACCTCGCGTGCGCATGTATGAAGAGAAGGAAGCCGAGCTAGACCGGCAGGACAACTTAGATGCTTTGGAGGAGGAGCGTGATGTCGCTAAAGCCCGTTCCGCATTCTATCAGCAACAGGCTCGAAGGTATCAAAGCAGAGAAGTACGGGCCAAAACTTATAATATTGGCGAACTCGTTCTACGCCTCCCTGAGAAGAAGAAGGACAATCTCAAACCCAAGTGGGAGGGTCCCTTCATCATTGATAAAGTCCTTACCAGAGGAGCGTACCATCTGCGCAGTGCATCTGATAACAGACTCGAGCCGAATCCATGGAACGCGGCCAGACTCCGGAGATTCTACGCCTAGCGCCGAACCCAGTGTTTGTCTCCTTAACTCCGCCTCTCCAATTATGTCCTCTTTCCTCCTTTCTCGCCCCTTTTTCCTTTTTAATATACAACCTTAAAACTGTACGGATGCCCTGAGCACTCCGGCCGCATTATGCGTGCACACTATACCTGGGGGCTTCCTATTCGGAAGCTAAATATAACTACTTTAATGGCTTCTTGCCAGCCACATATGCATTTTTCTTTCCATATGTGCCTTTTCTTCACCATTATATGCATCGATATGACTTAAGTTTTGGCCATGCTGGGTTGCCTGGCTCTTGTATTTATGCCCTACGTTCCCGTTAATTCGGCTAGGGCATAAGGGGAGCACCTCTGCGATTGTTACTGCCGGTTGAGCCGGATGTGTACCTCAGACTGGGTGAAGCCGAAAGCTAGCGTTCTTAAGGGAATATTCGGTCGGTGAACAAAAGATGTTCTCGTTCATTATAACGAAAATACCCAAATGTTTTGTTTCTTGCGCTTCTATTCGCAGTTTGGACATGCAATGCATGCGCACCCAGAGAAAGGAACCCCTAACGGAACTATTCTCTCTGGAAGATGTTTCTTACTATCCATGTAATATAACATAACTAGTTAGGTACTTGTCTGTTCAAGCACTTATGACCCCTACGCCTGGTTTCCACAGATACCCCGTTTTTTCATAACTGTGTGGGTATTCGGATACACCCCAGACTATCGGATCCGGGGGCTGTAGCGAAAAGGTCCGCCATGACAAATGATTTTCAATCCGGCTAGGGAGTACAAGAGCCCATTCAATTTACATAGTCATTTAGACTGACTGTACTCTTCCTCTATACCATCCAACAGGCTATCTAGCTTACAATCCCATTGGGAATACTTCGCAGCTAACGCTACTTGGTCAGATACTAGACTAACGGGTATCTCTTGTCCATCTAACCCCACCGGTCTGACTTCGTCCATATGGTTCGGGTCAGCCTTGGCGTATCACATCTTCACCATGGCCCAAGCTTCTCTCGCACCTTGCCGGCAAGCCGATACCTTCCATAATCGTAAGCGTCGTCGTGCTCCTTTGAGCATCTCTACAAGTTCGCTCATGCCTCCTGGCAGGGAAGCGGATGGCCACAAGGCCTGGACAATACCCTGCATCACCTGCCGAGCTCGTTCATGCAGTTGTGAAAGCTCCTGCAGTATATCACCTGCGGAGCCGGGCATCTCCTCTTCAGGATGGCCTGTCACCATACCTGCAGACATAACTCTGTCAATACGCCTCTTCGCCGAACTATACTACAGTTTGTTCAAAAACTTACTATAAATGCCGCGTCGAAGCCTCCGGTTCTCCTTCACGGAGTCAGCGAGCTGAGCCCGAACATCTTTCAATTTGATGCTCAATCGAAGATTCGCATATTGAAGTTTATTCTTCTCCTGAATAGACAGCGTCAGCACGCATTCGCCTGCCTTCAGCTGACTTTGCAGATGCAGCTCATTATCTCACATAGTCTTTGGATTTCCTCCGGGATTGTGTGCCGAATTTTTCGTCAGATTTATAAACCATGCCGAACAAACAAAAATGGTAGAAGGAAATTATTACCAGAAGAAGCCTTCTTGGATTCCCCTTGTCCGGTTGCGTTGGCCTTCATTTGGGCCTTACATTCCTCCAGCTCTTGAGACAACTGGGCATTCTTCTCTACAAGAACCTACGCATACAATGATCCTTAAATCAGTTGTGCCAACTGTTTCAAGTCTCAGGGGCTACTACTACACATACTTATTAATTTCTCTTACCTGTATATCCTTCACATACTGGTCCGTTGCTCTGGCAACTCCATCTTGAGCAGCGCGGATATATGCATGTCCGGAATTGAAGGCATTAAACGCCTCTTCGAAAAAATACCACCGCGGAGTACGGCCGGCGCCGGTGATTCATGGCGCTCTCTAGTTTAGAATTTGTGCCGAAAAGCATATTCGTATCCTCCGCAGGAGGACCATTCGGCACTGTCCCCACATCAGCCTCCACCCGTGAATCCGGTCCAGGAATCCGGCTGCTGGAGGCGTGGCCGGAAGGGTCCCCGGGTATAGTCCGACGTTTCCTGCCAGGACATAATTAAAACCGTCACGCCTCAACAAAAAGACCAAATAAACCACGGGGCAAGTTTAATGAATACCTCTGCGCCTGTGTCTCGCTTCTAACCGCCTTCCTTTTAAGCCTACCTTGTCTAGGTGCCTCTTGCTGAGAGGACCCCGCGGGTTCCGCACGGCGTCCCGACTGACGTTTCTATAAAAGTACGACAGGTGAGCATAAGGTACGGCAAAATGAAGGAATTCTTTTGGAAGGTTGGAACCCCAACATTACTTACATGCGACACAGGAAGCAGTCCGGGATAATCCATGGTGATGGCCACTAGAGAGCCGCCGCTGCATGCCTGGTAGAAAGTCCCGTCGATGAATTCCACGAATATGTCCAGATCTTCTTCAAGTCCGGGGTCGAGAGCCCGGTCAGGATCCTCTGGCTGCAGAGAGGGACTGTTAAACTCTTTCACGGCCTTCCTTAGTTCCTGTTTTAAAACGGCAAGGTAAATGATTGTGACAAAGAAGGTAAGATCGGATAGAGTCGAGTAAAAGATGAAAACTTACCCAGCTTCGGGGGTTATACATGGAAAATCCATCCCGCGGTTTAATGCGGAGGAACTCCTCTTCTTCTCCTTTGTACAATTCGGACAGTATCCTCGCCAAAGATGCGGCAGAGTCTGGACGTTTGCGACCACAGCAGGAGGCATCGTCTTCTCTGTTGAAATGCCACATGGGTTTTCCCCTATATTGAAGTGGCTGCACTCCCTTTATTACGCATATTGACATAACTTCGACTATTGTCAATCCTGATTTGGCCAGGGTTTGTATCTGGCTCATCAGATAAAAGACTTCCTTGTTTTCTTCCTCCTGGGGGCTCCGAGGGCGCCAACTTTGGCGTTTCTTCAGTGGAGTATTGGTAAACTCAGGAAGGCCCGTCCGGACTGGGTCCAGAAGGGGAACGTCATCGACATAAAACCACTCCGAGGGCCAGTCTTCGGACGCCTTCTTTGGAGTACCGGACAGGTATCCGGTCTGGGCGATGCGCCATATTTCGGCTCCACCCACTTGATATATAGATCCCTCCTGGTTGCGGGGGACGAGGCAAAATAACCTCTTACATAGCTCGAAATGAGCTTCGCAGCCTAGGAACAACTCGTAGAGGGCAACATAGCCCGCGATGTGCAGTATGGAGGCAGGGGTAAGATTATGCAACTGGAGACCGTAGAACTCCAGGAGCCCGCGGAGGAATGGGTGGATTGGAAACCCGACGCCTCTTAGCAGATATGGAACGAGGCATACTCGCTCCCCCCGAGATGGGTTAGGGAATCTCTCCGCTTGCTCCCAGCCATTATAGGTGGCTAGTCCGGATCGGACGGGGACCATATATGCAGGCGGAAGGAACCCTTTGGTCTGCAGCTCTATTAGGCGGCTGTGAGGGATGGAGCACTTTTCCCAATCCCCTGGCTTCGAGCTAGGGGAGTGGCGAGCAGGGCTGCGGTGACCGGTCATGATGGAATGGCCTATTTTGGACGCGCTCTACGGAATGCTTGCTTGGGGGAAGATGGCGTGATTTGGATCTGAAGATCCCCGTCTCCTCAAATAGATGGCTCACCTACGGGATTAGGGTGGCAAATGTAAAAATGCCCCGGCCCCTCGTCTTCGATCGACACGTGGAGGTGGCCATTATTGAAGCACAGAAGCCGAGGAGTACAACCTTACTGGGAGGCCGGGCACTATCCACTGCGACAGGTGCACCGGACTTATAGAAGAACCCGCCTTGCAAGGCCGAAGACAATCTGCGCGCCGGACTCATCATCATTGAAGCCTGGTTCGGGGGCTACTGAGGGAGTCCTGGATAAGGGGGTATCCGGACAGCCGGACTATATGCTTTGGCCGGACTGTTGGACTATGAAGATACAAGATAGAAGACTTCGTCTCGTGTCCGGATGGGACTCTCCTTGGCGTGGAAGGCAAGCTTGGCCATTCGGATGTAGATCTCCTTCTCTGTAAACCGACCTTGTGTAATCCTAGCTCCCCTCGGGTGTCTATATAAGCCGGAGGGTTTAGTCCATAGGGGACAACAACAATCATACCATAGGCTAGCTTCTAGGGTTTAGCCTCTCCGATCTCGTGGTAGATCAACTCTTGTAATACTCATATCATGAAGATCAATCAAGCAGGAAGTAAGGTATTACCTCCATCGAGAGGGCCCGAACCTGGGTAAACATTGTGTCCCTCGCCTCCTGTTACCATGAGTCTTAGACGCACAGTTCGGGACCCCCTACCCGAGATCCGCCGGTTTTGACACCGACAACGACCTCCTAGCATAGAGCCGACTCCAACGATTTTAAGCTTAGAGGCACGGTACACGCTATCCTAGACTACATCACTATACTACCTCCCCTACACATGAAACTGCCACACGAGCGTCCGAGTTGCGCTTGGCTCTTCGCCTATTCGGGAAGTCGAACAATGATGGTACTATTGCAGTGGAGTACTACTAGTATGCTTCTGGCCATCTGACACCGAATGAACTGCTGCATGTCCACCGCGTGCGGGAGGGAGAGTGTGTAGCGAAAGTTTCTCCTAGTCCTGCGAGCCACGACGCTCATGGGCGAGGGAGAGCGTTGTAATCAAACTTCTCCTTTGTACTGTATGAGTTGACGCGACACATCAAAGCAGTGCACTCGATATATTTCAATAATTTGCGTTTACCGATGCATTAATTACAGCGCATGCATGCATGCCGTGACTTTCCTTTTTATACTGTACTTGCATGTGTTGATTTAATGCAACTTGAAGTAGTATGAATATGTCATGTAGTGGCCCGGCCATAAAGCGAGAGATGGATGTGCACGAGGAGGGCGAGATCATGCCGACGGAACATGACCCAACGATGGAGCTCTCTATGGTGTCTATGGACCTCACCTTGCTCCACTGCCCCTTGTGCCTTCGCCCCTTGAAGCCTCCAGTGTATGAGGTCCGAATACACCTCGTCCATTCGTCTGATCGAGCAAGGTACGGGTTTCTTGATTGATGTGCTGTTTGATTGATTTGTGCAGTGCAAGGGAGGGCACCTGGCCTGCGCGGACTGCCACGGTGAGCGCCCCGGGAACCAGCGGCAGTGCCAGAAGTGCAAGCGTGGCGGCGGCTTTGATGTGCGGAACACAACAATGGAGGCCGTCCTCTCCTCGGTGAGGGGGGAGTGCCCGCACAAAGCCTGTGGGCTCTATGTCACTTACCACAAGCTCGCTAATCACCAGAGCGTGTGTCCGCTCGTGCCCTACAAATGCCCTGTGCTCGTCTGCGGCTACAAAGGCCCGCCGCCAGTGCTCTCCCACCACATCAGCACCATGCATCCCATGCCCGTGCACATGATCCAGTATGGCAAGGTGCTCCATCTACAAGTGCTAGTGTTGGAGCCACGACTCTTGCTGTTCGTGAAGAAGGACGACTGCGTGTTTTTCTTGGTCGGCGGCATGCTCGATGTCGGCGCTCCTATCACCGTGTTGGTCATCAGCATTAGAGAGGGGGCGTCCCCACTGCCGCACTACACAGCCAAGCTATGGGCGAACAACCCATCGGGGGAGCCCAAAGGCAGGACCGACGCCGTCAAGGTGGAAATTGAGGTGATAAGCAACAAGGATCCCGGCGACGTCGACGTGCAGGAGCGGACCTTCTTCACAGTTCCACCCAAGTTGCTGGCCGGGGCTGGGTTGTCGATGATGGTGTCCCTCCACATTCAGATTGACAAGCTCACCTCCTAAATGATTCTACAGTGCCTTTTGCTTATCTTAGTAATATGCTAATATAGGGGTTAGCTCGGTCTACTTTAGCTTAAGAGAAGGTGGGTTTTGGTGGCGACGCAACAATTACTTCGACATCAGATCAGCAGTTAAAGTAATTTCCAACAGTCAAACGGATATTTTGTATCTGTTGGATATAAAGATCCTTTGGGTAAGAAGTATAAGCAACGTATATGCTTGTTTGTTTAGGAAGTGTTGCATCCTTGTGCGAGTTGACGCTACACATCAAAGTAGTACTACTACTAGTAGTACTCACCCGACTGCGCACCAGGCAGACGAAGCTTCGTGTCGTGTTGGTGCCGTGTGCGGCCCACACATTAACCAAAACCTCGCACCTCCAGCTTTGCCTCCGCATTTTAAATTTCTCAATCTCAAGGCCAAGAAGCAATAGGAACCTATGATAGAGCCAATCGGATGGTTGAGAACACTACAATTCGTAGCTACAGATGCGTGTGTGAGAGAGGAGAGCGCATGCGTGCACCTCTTCTCTTCGTAGTAAACTCAAAGTACAAGTGTATGTGGGTGGCATCGACCTAGGGAGCTAGAGATGGTGCGTGCGAGAAGTCCCCAGAGACTAGGTGTGTGCGTGGGAAAGAGGGAGAGAGATGATATGTGTCAATGTAATGCATGTGAAAAAAAAGACTAGTCTATAGCTCGCCACGAGGCTATTCCTGTCGAACCCCCCAATAACCGTAAGATATGTATCCGATAGTGCCAGTTATTGCACCTACACAGCAGTAGAAAAAGAAGTACCATGGCATATTATACAAAATGGCTACACCACGGTCGAGAACAAGTGCCCACATTACGCCATCCGCGAGTAGTGCCAAACTTCGAAACTAGCGTCAATAAATTTTGAGCTTGCATCTCGTCATATTCCAAATTACTACTCCTGTTCACACCGATCACACTGATATAGGAGTAGTATTTAATTGCAAACCTTTTCACACCGATCACAACCTAAACTGTTTCCCACTTAGGAGCGTATTAGTGCTCGGTTATAAATACTTTACTATGCCAAGATGACTGCACATTCCTTCCTCAACTCCTCATCCACAAAAGCAAACAAGGCATTCAGCATCGTTCTCTTGCATATGCCATGGCCATATTGAGTTCTCAGTGGAGAGATTACCACCAGGAAGAGGCGAGCATGGAAGCGGAAGCACAAGAGATGTCCCGCTTAGCCACGAAAGCAGCCGATGTGTCGTGCCGCACCGCCGAAGCAGCAGGGAGGTCCCACCATGCCGCCGAAGCAGCATGGAGGTCCTGCCGCGCCATCGATGCACCAGACTGGTCTGGTCATGCCACAGAAGCAGCAAAGATGTCCTGCCGCACCACAAATGCAGCAGAGATGTCCTCCCGCGCCGCGGCGGCCTGGGAATATCTCCCGTGGGCAGGCGAGGACTCTTACAGGAGCATGCATGTGATCGTCCATACCCAGATGGATCAGATCTCCCGTTGGATGAAGCTACAGGATGAGTTGAATGCCTCGTTTGAGCAACTCCGGTCCGAGTGCGACCTGCAGAGGGCGAAGATTGCCGGAAGGGCGAAGCAGGCGGAGGAGACCGCTGCCTTGTTGAAGAGGACGAGCATCATCGTCAAGAAACTTATGGACAAGAATGCCATGCTCCGCATCGAGCTTGAAAGGCTGGTGGAGGAATCCGCGGTTGCGGCCGAGCAGCGTATTAAGGACATGAAACTGATGAAAGAGATCATCACCGCTCGCCGCAAGAACCAGTCTCCATGACCTGCAGCGCATCAAGAAAGTAGAGATCAGCGAGCCAGATCGTTGTATGCGTCTTCCTTCTTCTTTTGCCCTTGTGTATTTCGGGCGTAGCCGCTTGTGGCTTTTTTAATTATCTTCCTAGATATGTAAGACAATTATTATCCACTGCCATCGTCCTTATATTCATCATGCTTGCTATAAGTCGCAGACGATGCTATATAGGTCCGTTGGATCTTACATCAAGATTCATGCAAAACTTCCTTTTCAGATTTTCACTTTTCTCTCTTAAATCTCAACCAGTGAGACATAGCCACGCTGTGAAACAGGGGCTCAAGCACCATTAATGGAGACGTTGGGAGGGTGGTGCACAATGGATAGAGGTCAAAGGGCTCTCCTCCCGATGACCACGCACAGGGGTTTGATCGCACGCCTCCCGTACTCACATAGCTACCCCACATGGCACCTCCTAACCAATAAAAAAAGGGGACGTGTGGTGACTCGTGATTGGTAAGTAGAACGCACACGGTTTCATTAATACTTGTGTTTCCGATTGTAACATGACAACACTTGTTCCAAAATAACTTTGTTGATTGTTAATGTGTGCGCCTTCGCAAATCGGACAACAAAATTACCACAACATGTTGGTGCCATGTCATGACAGTAAGCTAAGTTACATGATTTCTGTGTTTTGAATTTACAGGAATTAAAAAACCAAGTTTCTCAATGTTTTCGGCCGAGCCATGACGCCCAGATGTTTGAATTTCATTCTCATTTCTTGCATGGGACCTACAAATTTACCCGAGGACACACATGTGATTTTTCAACCAACTTTGGTGCACTGGAGCATGTGCTAGTAGTTCAAATTTGAATTATGCACATTAAATGACCAAAAACTCAATTAATGTATAAAAAAGGCCAAACAAACATAGAATAATTCCAAAATTTAACACGACACTCATATAGTTCTATGTTGCCTCTTTAAATAAAATCAAGGGGGGCATCGTATATCGTTTCGCAAACAAAGGTGGTGCGTTCCATATCAGAACCACAAGCCTTCTTGAGAGAAGCTCTGGTATGCAAAAAGCTTATAACAAAACTTGTTCCAATTTGGCCAAAAAATTTACCACAACATGATAGTAGCATGACATGACACCATGCCAAGTTTCATGATTTTCGGGCGTGTTTTGGATTTACAAGAAATTTAAAACCAAGTATCTCAATGTTCTCGGCCGAGCCATGACGCCCAGATGTTTGAATTTCATTCCCATTTCTTGCATGGGACCTACAATTCACCCGAGGACACACATGTTATTTTTCAACCTACTTTGGTGCAATGGAGCATGTGCTTGTAGTTCAAAATTGAATTGTGCACATTAAATGACTAGAAACTCAATTAATGTATAAACAAGGTCAAAAGAACCCGGACTAATCCCAAAATTTAACACGACAATCATATAGTTCTATGTTGCCTCTGTAAAGAAATTCAAGGGGGGGGGGGCTTGCATATATCATTTCACACACAAAGGTGACACGTTCCCTCTCAGAACCACGAGCCTTCTTGAGAGAAGCTCCGGTTTGCAAGAAGCTTATACCAAAACTTGTTCCAATTCGGCCAAGTTTTTTTCCACAACATGTTAGTGGCATGTCATGACACCATGCCAAGTTTCATGATTTACAGGCGAGTTTTGGATTTGAAGGAATTAAAAAACCAAGTTTCTCAATGTTTTCGGCCAAGCCATGACGCCTAGATGTTTGAATTTCATTCCCATTTCTTGCATGGGACCTAAAAATTTACCCGAGGAGACAGATGTGATTTTTCAACCAACTTTGGTGCACTGGAGCATGTGCTTGTAGTTCAAATTTGAATTATGCACATTAAATGTCCAGAAACTCAATTAATGTATAAAAAGGCCAAACGGACCCGGAATAATTCAAAAATTTAACACGACACTCATATAGTTCTATGTTGCCTCTGTAAAGAAAATCAAGGGGGGGGGGCAGCGTATATCGCTTCACAAACAAAGGTGGCACGTTCCATATCAGAACCACAAGCCTTCTTAAGAGAAGCTCTGGTATGCAAAAAGATTATACTAAAACTTGTTCCAATTTGGCCAAACATTTTACAACAGCATGACAGTACCATGAGATGACACCATGCCAAGTTTCATGATTTTCGGGCATGTTTTGGATTTACAAGAAATTTAAAACCAAGTTTCTCAATGTTCTCGGCCGAGCCACGGCGCCCAGATGTTTGAATTTCATTCCCATTTCTTGCATGGGACCTAGAATTCACCCGAGGACAAACATGTTATTTTTCAACCTACTTTGGTGTAATGGAGCATGTGCTTGTAGTTCAAAATTGAATTGTGCACATTAAATGAATAGAAACTCAATTAATGTATAAACAAGGCCAAAAGAACCCAGACTAATCCCAAAATTAAACACGACAGTCATATAGTTATATGTTGCCTCTGTAAAGAAATTCAAGGGGGGGGCTTGCGTATATCGTTTCACACACAAAGGTCACACGTTCCCTCCCAGAACCATGAGCCTTCTTGAGAGAAGCTCCGGCTTGCAAGAAGCTTATACCAAAACATGTTCCAATTCGGCCAAGTTTTTTTCCACAACATGTTAGTGGCATGTCATGACACCATGCCAAGTTTCATGATTTCCAGGCGAGTTTTGGATTTACAGGAATTAAAAAACCAAGTTTCTCAATGTTTTCGGCCGAGCCATGATGCCCGGATGTTTGAATTTCATTCCCATTTCTTGCATGGGACCTAGAAATTTACTCGAGGACACACATGTGATTTTTCAACCAACTTTGGTGCACTGGAGCATGTGCTTGTAGTTCAAATTTGAATTATGCACATTAAATGTCCAGAAACTCAATTAATGTAAAAAAAGGCCAAACGAACCCGGAATAATTCGAAAATTTAACACGGCACTCATATAGTTCTATGTGGCCTATGTAAAGAAAATCAAGGGGGGGGGGTAGCGTCTATTGTTTCATACACAAAGGTGGCAGGTTCCCTCTCAACGTCAGGCATGGTCGCCATCTTCAACTCCTCGCTCGCTCGATGGGGCAGAGCAGAGGCTCGACGCCGGCGGTCGTTCCTGCGGCTCGGTCCACCTCAGGTGGCGCCCTGGCCACCAAAGTGACCAGCGCGGGGAGGCGCATCCGCCTGGGCTACTCACGCATGCCGGCAGGTGCGGGACGAAGTAGGGCCTTGACCGTGGTGGACGAGAGCTACGAGCGCCATCGAGCACGCGCCCACAAGCTACCAGAGGAGGAGATGGAGGTCGGGGTGTTTAGGCTAGGAAGAACTACAATACTGGAGATTTTGGCAGGAAATGGACCAAGATTTAATATAGTTGCTTTGCAATTGCCAAATCTGGTCAGAAACTAAATTTGGATGATGCACTCACATGGTGTGATGGAATGGGTTGCAACTTGGCAAATCCTCATGATATCGACATATAAAGATGCTGTAAAAAGCTCATACCAAATGGACAAGCCAAAATGGTACTTGCTTCACAAACATCATTTCTATCCAGAAACTTGGAATAATTTTGGTGATCAAATTGCTCACTGAAATGATGCCAAATTGGGTGGAGAGATGTTTTATGGGTATAAGAATGATCTGGTAATTTATCAGGATTTTTGAAGCAATATAAAATGCACTTGCTTCACAACCTGAAAACATTGCCAGAATCAAAGATTTGGTCCTGTGCTCACATAGATGATTGTATGGGGCTGCAAATTGGTGGAGGTGATCATATTAAGGAGTGTGCAAAATTTCAACTCATTTGGATACTCCTAGCTAGTACTTCCTTCACAAAGCCTTTTGTCTGACAGAAACTTTGAAAAATAACTGAGGAATATTAGCTAGGCAAATAAAGTTGAACTTGTGCATGAGGAAATTATTTGGGCACATAAATATGCCCAAATAGGTTGGGAGCCACTAGGGCAAATATAAATGACACTTCCTTCACAAAGTGCCATTCAGGGCAGAAAGGAAGAATAATTATTGGAGAATTATTCTTGGACTAGGACAGACAAGTTTGGGCATATTTGAGCAACATATGACCCAAAGGAATTGTGAGAATGAATTGGGAATTTTTTGATGGACAGAAATATAGGTTGCTTCAACAATCTAGGGCAGATAGGGTTATTCCTTTAATAGAAAAATGAATATTCCCTAGAAAAAGATTTTAGGGTCTGGTGAAGGAGTGAAGTGACATGATCTTGGCAAGGTTTTGAGAATGATGAGCCACTTGGGAGGGGAAATGAGGATGATTTCCCAGGTGGGAAGGCCACAGAACCACTCCAAAAAGAAAAACAGAGCAAAAACCAAATAAATCAAAAGAAAAAGAAAAGGGCCAAAATCCAGGCTGTTACATCTTCTGAAGTGGTTTCAGTTTTGGACTTGTTTTGCTGCGGTGTTTATTTGCACTGGTCGCCAACTTTGACAACCAGTGTATGTGATATGCTGCTTTGTTCCCTATATTTGCACTGGTGGCAAACTTCGATGCCCAGTGGATGTAATATGTACAATAGTCGGGATATCGTAGCGTAAGTTGCTTGCTTATATATTTATTTGGTGTCTTGTTTATTTGTTTGCTTGTAGTCAGTGCAGTTCTTTTTCCGCGGTTTGCTAGTGGCCGCAATAACCTATTTTTAGAAACTAGCCCACAATAACCATGTGCTACATATTTACTGTAGTGACCCTGGGCCACCTACGGGCCATAGAAACAATGGGCCTTCTATGGGCCGTAGAAACAATGGGCCTTCTAAGGGCCGTATCATCAATGTGCCTTCTACGGGCTGTATGACCGATTGGCCAAGCATGGGCCAATAACAAACTGCATTATGGGCCGTAAACGGGCTAGAGTTGGAATCGTTCATTCATGGGTCGACCATAACGGGCCGTTGTTAATCGGCCGTATTTGATGACGCTATGAAAATGGCCCAACGGATTAACGGGCCACAAACGGGGCGACTATAACCACGGGCTGAATTTGGCCCACAAGTAGAAAGGAAAAGTAACGGGCCGTAAGTAACCGAATACTGGAAATGAGCCCAAGTATAAATGGGCCCTGAGAAGGCCGAAAGATAACATGGGCTGGAAATGGCCCAATGGAATAATGGGCCGTTAATGGGTACAAAGTGATACACTGTTCATTACAGGTCAGTTTCACCATGGGCCGTTAATGGGCCAAGAGTTACAAAGGGCCTCATATGGGCCGAAAGACATCATGGGCCATACATGGGCCGGAAGTAAAAACGGGCTGGAATCGTATTGGACGACCCAGATGATGCTACTGGGCCTAATTCGGATAGGCCTTAATGGTCCCTGGGTTAGCGGGCTATAAATGGGCTATATGCGAACATGCCGTTAACAGGCTTTCCATGGGTTGGCCCGCTACCTTTTGACCAAGTCAAACGGGCCGGCCTTTTCCCAGCAGTGGGCCTCTGTTGGGCCGTGCCACATGTCATAGGCACCTTTGGTCCACTGAGTGGATGACATCTATCCCAATGGTGAGCCGACACATGGTTCCTCCGGCCAATGAGACATTTACACGTGGAAAATCCCCATTGGTCATGGCTGTCAGGAGGTTATCGGATCCAAAACCGGACCTAATAGCTTAACGGCGACCCGTTATGGTGGATGCCATGTGTTGGTCACCGTTGACGAAAGCACTTCCATGACGCCCGATTTATCATCATCGAAGTGGACACTTCCGTGATGATAATTTTGGTAATGTCATGGAACACTTCTACGACAGCACGGGTATGACTATCTTGATTCTGTCATAAAATTGTCATGGATGTACATGCATGGAAAAAAATGTGACCTACTATGACAAACACGTATCATCACTAAAGTGTATTTTTTTGTAGTGGTAGTACCCTCCACTTGCAACTGTAGCTCCTTGGCCTTGAGATTCAAGAGTTGAAAACCAGTGCATTATAGAAGTACAGTACATCGCACTACTAGTTGGGAAAGTAGTTGTACTACTACTACAGTACGAGTATGTAGTAAATAATAGCATCACCATTGCGGGGCACGAGGCACTACCACTATGCATGCCCGCATACAAGGCCGTGCGATTACGCTCTTATCCCCTCCTCGCCAGTTCCCCTCCCCTCGAAGAGACCAAGGCAGTTCGTCGCTGCTCCCATGGATACGCCAAGTGGTTCTCCTCCTCGTTGGGGCTAGGAGACCTTGGACGATGATACTCTGGGAGAAATCACACGCCGCTTCGATGTCCTCACCGCCGCAAGACTCGGTGCTTCCTACACCAACTTTTTTTAAGATGGTGCTTAAAAAGGCTTGGGAAAAGGCCATGCTTGTTGGTCTTCCATGCGTCCTCAAGGAGAAGGTTGTTCTATGGGACAATCCTTCGAAGATTACACCACTCCCTGGCCATGGTTGCACATTGACTCCGCTAGAGTTGCTGATGTTGAGAGGTAGTTGGATTTTTTCCGATGAGCAGGTCATTCATGGAGTTTGATCATGTAGTACTTAGTTATTCCATCCCATAATTTCTCTGCTGCCCATCGTCTTATATATAGGTCTTGGTTGGTGCCAACGAACATTGGCTTGCATAACTCCGACAGGATACCACCATCATTTTGCACAACATCCACAATAATGCGACTGTTCCCATAGACCCCTTCTCCACCATTGGGATCGGCCTGCTGGACTGGCTGGGCTTGAATACGTATGATGATGCCTACATGAGATTGAAGAAGATAGAAATTGTGGACCCACCAACAAAGTGATGTGGCTACGACAATTACTATCTCATCGTGGTGTTCGACATAAGGATTTCCATCAATACAAGAGGCAGTAATGACAGAGGCTGGCACATGTTGGCCACGACAGATTTGTACCCCTACACGTTCGAAGACGTCGTGCGCCATGTAGGCCGCATCTTCACGGTGACAAGCCAGGGGACTTGTTTCATCTGGTTGCAATCCTACGGTACAGGAGATTACAAACGGAATGCACAAACCATCATTTTCATCCCTAATGGTACTCCATTATTTTGTAGGGACCAGTCATCCCCCGATCAAAATAAGATCGCCGATCCTTGATGTGCATTTGCATCCGCGATTCGGTATAACCTGGAACCTTGTAGCTGACTTTGGCATATTGGATCAACTATATTAGCAGTCGTTACCCATGGTACCAGTGATGTGCAACATGGTCACACAATCCACCACGATCGGACCGTCACCATCTACCCAGGTATTCAATTTTCTCATTACCATGTGTTAGAGTAGCAGAGTAGTACTTGTTAGTTATTTTATTTTCTTGACTGGGACATGTTTACTGTGCTAGTAGTACAATTTAGTACTATATTATTTTAACTTTCTCGCCTTCTCTTTCATTGTTGTACTACTTACTAGTACTAGTAGGAGTTTTACCTTGGAGGACGCGTATAGCTAGCTAGGCCCTTGAAGACTTGAACCCACTAGCTCCCATCATTCTTGTTTTTCCATGTTTTACACTCTCATCCATGTAGCCAAGAGTGGCTATATATAATAAGCCGGTTATTTTACTTCCTTTATACCAGAGTAGTACTATTTGCTGCACAGTATTACTGGCCGCCATATTTGAGCACAACATTATTATGCATGAACCTTGACTATGTACGTCACCATGTGTCAAAATCTAAGATGTCACGTGTACCAGATGAACGATGCCGAGTTCGACCCCTGTGGTGCTATGTAGGTGACGAGGAACACTCTTGGAGAGTACTCGCTTTTCATTAGGGACAACTATCCCATTGTGAACCGGATGCCACCTTCCGTGCACGATCCCGAAGGCTTGCCGTTCATGAAGCATGGTTGTGTCTTAAGTGCGCACTGGTGCACCGCCGGATGAACGACATGCTGGGACACACTATTGCTAATTTATGCCGCTTCAGCTTAGATGAGTGTTCATCATGTGGAACCGGACTAGAAAGCTGCGACAATGATTCCCATTGCCCACCGCCATGGATCGTGCCATCCATGAAGAACACCTGGGACTGGAACCTTGAGGAGGACATGGAGCCCATCTATAACATGTAAGTGGAGTATGGTAAATTGTGAATGGTAGTGCTGTGGAGATGAACTTGTGTGGCATATTGGCATTTGTCCTTTATAATTTATTACTAGTAAGTGTGTTATGTGCACATGCAACTTGTGTGGTTGTTGCATGGGCTCCAAGTCGCTCTTTGAGAAAAAAAGGTGGCAAAGCTTTGGATATAGGTGACGTGGCAGCATCATACAGTCGCATCGTCCACTATAGTTGTAGTACTCCAACTAGATAACAACTCCTATAAAACCTTGCGCTTGGATCTTTGCCACTTCGGGAGGTTCAACAGTTCATACTCGTGTGAATCTTGCACTTGGCTCTTCACCTCTTCGGAAGGTCCAAGAATGATGATACTACAATACAATATGCTTTTGGCAATCTGACACCAAATGAACTGATGCACGTCCACCGCGAGGGCGAGGGAGAGGGGGAAGGCGCTGTAGTCAAAACCCTGTCCTCGTCCTGCAAGCCACCGCACGCGTGGGCGAGGGAGAGGGCATAGGCGTATGTAGTAAGCAAGCTTCTCCTCGTCCTATGAGCCACCGCACGTGGGCGAGGGAGAGGGCGTAGTAAGCAAGCTTATCCTCGTTCGGCGAGTTGACGGGACACATCAAAGCAGTGTCCATACTGCGTCCTTTCCGGTTAATATGGCTTAATTTGAAACAAGAAAAATAGACCAGCGGTCAACGTATGTAACAATACAGTCATTACGGTCACTATATAGTTTTGCGGTGATTATACAGTCACTAGCTCACCGTAGAGCAGCGTATTGCACCCTACTAACCGGCCACATAGTCGACATGGCACTTTGTTGACTGGTTAAATTGACACCTAGTTTCTGGGTCCCACCTGCCAGTTAGCAGAGCAAAGAAACCAGTTAACAAAACTTTACGCATGCATGACAGGAGTCCAACCCTTGCGCGCGAACTACCCTGGCTGTGTATGTGAGTGCATGCACGTGCACTCCCTCGGTCTTCCAACAAAGAGTGTACATCTACACTTCCAATGCACTTAGGCTTCAATATAATCGATATTGATTGACTAATGCAACAACTTGTGCTCTAGCTATAGGCTACATGTTTATCCTTAATTATAGCATGCAACAACCTTCATTAAATCTTCTTCTCTCAATGGTCGCATGCAGACATAAGTCTACTACTTTTGGGTGTTAATTATGCCATGAAGTTCCGGTTCCTCATGGTCAATGTGTAATCTCTATAGGTACAATCTTTCACGGACGGAGCGAGTAGGTTGATCACTTAAGCGTGAGTGTGTGCATTGCATCGTGTGCTATGTGCCGCATGGATGCGTGAGTGTTGCGTGCATGCATGTGTACATGTGAGTGGTGCATGTTGCATGCATGCATGCATGCATGCATGAGGCTTTACTCCCTCGCATTGACATGTTCATATTTCAGGCTTCATTAAAATGTTGCATGCAAGAATTAAGAGAAAACTCACCAATGCGTGTAAAAGTTCTGGTCATTTGTTCCTCACGCATGCATTCCAATTTATACGTTCGTAAACAAAATTTTCTTGAGGAAAACGAGCCCATTATTGAGTACTTTCAGAGAAAAAAAAATCTTCGGACACTCATCATTTACTACTACCTTGGTTGATGATTTTTTATTGACATGTATATAAACCTCTGTCCTAGTTTAATGGTCCTCCTCGTACTTAGTGTAAAATTTTGACCGTAAATTTAACTAACAAAGTGTCAATGCATGTCACAAAAAACTATACCGTTAAAAACTATGTTCAAATACGAATCCACTGATATGTTTTTTGGTGAAATGCATTAACATTTTATTAGTTAAATAGATGGTCAAAGTTTGACACAAAATACTACTAGTACTCCTGCATTATTGGCATCGGGTGCCTTGGCCAATGTTTCATCTTGTTGGACAGGATGAGAGTAGAGGCATAGGGATACTGTAGATAGGAAGTCTTGGCGATCCATTATTCCCCATCTCGGTCAGAGAAAATTATTCAACTAGTCTTCACAGTGAAGTGACAATACATGCTCCAGCAGATGGGACACTTAATTAATAAGCTGAACCAGCGTGTTGGTGTTACTAAATCAGCCTTACCCAGTACTGCCATCATGTTTGCCAGTGGAGCACACTTCCACAAATACGCCTATGCACCTCTCTTCTCCATTAACTAACATATGGGCCCTCTTGAGGTAGACCCACATGTCATCGGCTAAACTATTTACACTCCGAAGACGGTATATCCTGTTAGTAGTACTAGTAGAATTGAGATTTAATGCACTTTTTCCCCGTATTTCCCTCTTCTTCCTCCTCTGTTTTTCTTCCTCCTCTCTTCCCCACCGTAGGCCGCACACCATTCCCCTCGCTCACTGCCCGCCCGCCCGCGCCATCTTCCTTGGTAGCTCGCGCGTACCATATCCCCCCCACTCGCTACTCGGCCACACGCGCCATCTTCTTTGCTCGCCCGCCCGAATCCACTTCCCCGCTCGCTCGCAGGCATCGAAAACCCCAATCACTCAGCGCCCTAAAAAACCCTATGGTAGAACCGACTGACACATAGAGACGCGATTGGAATTCCCTCCCTGATGTTCTCTTGGAGTAGATCTGTAATCGTATGGACCTGCTCAGCACCGTCCGTCTGGCCGCATGCTCGGTGTCTTTGTACTGTCTACTCGTATGCAACCATCCGACCCTTTTCAAGACACCCTGCTTGATGATGCCCGATCCTTGCAGGTGGCCCAGACACCGACTTGACGATCCTACGGAGGTTGCCGTGGTGCCCCTAGACATGCTACAACTACCCGTCCACCTGTCCTTCTTGCGCGGCCACTACTGGGTGGGCATGAAGGCCAACTGGATCGTCCTCATCCACCAATCCGGTAGTCTGTGGCGTATCATGGATATCTACACCCAGCGAAAGATCACCCTTCCATTGTTGGATACCACCGCCATCGAGCCTCGCGGCCCGCCGGACACTCCTGCCTACTATGCACGAGACACGTCGAGCTTTTGGTGCGACCTCCGTATGCTAAAGGTTGTAATCTACGAAGTGCCAACACCACCAGAAAACTACATTGATTACAAGCTCATTGCCTTGTTCGACATGGGATTAGTCTATCTGGAATCTGGTCACCATACATGGTTATGGCTCGTCGTCAAATCTGTTGAGCCTCCATTTTTGTCTGATGCTATAGTGCATGATGGCATCGTTTACGGGGTCAACACACAGATTGGCTGCCTATACTGGTGGAATCTATCATTGTGTAATTGTTCTATCTCATCTCATCTTTACCTTATGAATACGACTGCCTGTTGATTGTTACAAATTTAGAATACATAGTATGTCTATAACCACATCATTGCTATATGTTCCTGTCAGTGCACGAAAGTAGGGGCTCTCTTTTGTACCCCTTTACTTGTGCACGAGCAATCAAAGCTATGCCCGTGGACACACTTAGCAGGGTAGAGGAGGGAAGCCAATGGCGCAAGACAATCAAAGCAACGCCAAGACCAGAAACACAAAGAGCAAGAGGGCGAGGTGGACTCCCCGGCAAGACCCTTGCTGGGGCAGCCTCCGCAGCCCCAGCAAGAGCCTTGTCGGGGCAACTTGCCCAGCGCTAGCAGAGCACGCCACACTCGAGCCCAAGGGTTCCAACGCCATCAACCACATTGGAACCAAGGCTCGGGAGGCACGTCCATGGTGGCATGCAGATCTTTGTGAAGACCAGAAGCATGCAAGATCAGGCGAGAATCAGAAGACTACGATCTTCGGCAAGATCCCTGCCAAGGATACCCACGAGACCCCAGGCAAGATCCATGCTGGGGACGACCGCGATGCCACGGCAAGACCCTTGCCGGTCTTGCCGGGGACATCCGTGGGGCCGCAGCCATGCCCACATCTGCTAAGACTCCACCACCATTCCTATACAGCTGCCAGCCCACCAACTAGGCGAGCACCTGCGTGGCGACGTGCGGCCTCTAGGCCAACTCAGCAAGCACCTGCGTGGTGGCATGCAGATCTTCGTGAAGACACTACCACCACACCAGGTCAGCAGCTTGCCAGTCTACATGGCACTACGCGCCTCGTTAGCCTGGACGCATGTCGAAGCAAGACGGAGCAGTGACGGACAGGATGGGCCTCGTTACCGTCCCCAATAAAGCAAGGGGACACCTAAGGAGCGCATTTAATGCGTTTTGTCCTGTAATGACAGTTGATAATCTTGTACACTGTACACCATTCCACCGTGCAACTGTGGCGACCCCTTTTTCCTATAAAAGGAGACCCGAGGCATACCGAGGAGGGATTCAGATCTTTTGGACTACGCACACACCGTAGCTAGTTCAAGAACACTCAAATATACACCAAAGCAGGACTAGGGTATTACGCATCCTCGCGGCCCGATCCTGGGTAAACGATCTTTGTGCTGGCTCGTAGACCCGCTCTTTCCACAACCTCGCGCCCGCCGACCGTAGTAGGGACTCCAGTGATCCCATAGGCGTCGTTTTCCACCGATAGTTCCTCTCATTTCCTACATTTTATGACCACACATGTTATTGTTAGAGTTGATATGAGAACAATTGGCATCTAATAATTGTTAAAATAGATATTATGACACTACTAGGGAAAAGCCTAGCAGCAGTGCGGGTTCTAGGTATATCAGTAGCGCGGGAGGCGGTGCTACTAATAAGGCGCTACAACTAACCCGCAGCAGCGCGTGCGTGCCCACGCTACTGATATACAGGTGTAGCAGCAACGTTCTTCCCGGGAGCTCCCTACTGCTAATAGCTATAACGCGCTTCTCGTGTGCACACTACTTCTACTATCACGCTGCTGCTAACTTTTCTCCACTCGCTACTGCTAATTTTAGTAGTTTTTTTTTGCATATTTGTTTTGTATTTGAACAGGCTTTATAGAAGAATCTTTAGCACATACAAATGTCATCATGATACACATACAAATGCCTGCGAGACCACAAATGTAATCATAGCATATACATACAAATAGTCTCATCATAATCATCATCCAACACAAAGTGGTATCTTGTCATCATCTCGAAAATAGCGATACATGCAAGTCTCGAATACTTGCAACTACAACGTCATCCATCTAAACAAAGGTATACGCGAGAAGAGATATCACTATGAGTGAGAGCGGAACTATGCAGTACATGAGGTGGCGGTTACGAGTCCTCTCTCGTGCTAGCGTGAACCTCAAGTAACTAGCTTGTCCTTCTTGTCTGCTTTTGAAGCCTTTATGGCTGGCGCCCGAGAACCCATTCACTTGCGCCTGACACTCATGCCACTTGTTGTACACCCCCGGAACCTTCCCTTTGTACATGACATATCACTGCCATCTCGCCATCAAGAAACTAGGTACCTGTTAGAGATGCATCTTCATGAAGAGGATGTACAGTCATATGCAACAAAATATACTAGAGCAACATGAAAAAGAAAGGGTTAGCAACTAGATGCAACATACAGTACGCAAACTAATTAACTAGAGGTACGCAGATCATCGTACACAAACTAACAAAGTAGCGTTACGCAAGTTCGGCAGGGACCGTGGACATCACAAAGTTTCATCGCTACAAAAAGTATACAAGTTGAACCGACACATATCATCATCATCGGCATCATAAATCACTAGAAGTTCCATCCTTCCATATCATCGAGGATGGACCCTAGCTTCTTGAATGGCGTGAGGTCTAGATGTTGCATGCCTATGCGAGTTCAAACGTCAGCTCGCGATATAGGGCCGTGGTGGAGCATCCCCTTCTCATCGACGACTTCTTTCATGATGATTGTCGCAATGTCCCTTTGGATGCGAAAGAAGTCATCTCTAAGTTTATAATCCGATTCTCCATGAGATTCTAGCCACTTGTGGATATGATCATCATTTCTCCTTGTCATGCGAAGCTTTTGGTGATCTGTGTTGAACTGAATCATGAGATGGATGATGTAGAATCCATCCTTCTTGCTTGGTTTTGGGACATGGATGCAGGAGAAGTTAGTTTTATGCACGAAACCCGTCTTGTTCCTTTGTTTCCTGATCTGCATGTGGCCACCTCTAATGCTGAAGCCTTGGAGAGCATCATCTAGAATATTCATTATGTGGGTGTAGTCCTTTTTCTCATAGTCTCCGGAAGGGTCAAAATACACGGTGTGGGAGACTTGCGGGTAAATAACAATAAGGACGGCGCGCCCATTGCTGCGGGGAAAAGACACCTCAAATTATTCTCCATATGAGCGAGAAGGAATGATTGATATGTACGAAAGGGTTGTCCGGAACCGACTTACTTTGGATGATAAGGCACGAGGACAATTTCCTGGTCCTTATTCTGTACCATGAAGTTTTGGAGGTAGTCCCTAGCAGTTTCACGCTCAAAGTCGCCGAGACTCAAGAAAGATTGGTGCATGTAGTATGGATCCACCACACAGATTTGCGAGACTTCTTCACTCTTCATGACGGAGCTCATATGTAGTGCAAAAAGGCGGACGATTGCAAAATCGAGCCGGCTTGTTAGAAACATCTCAAAGATATGGTCAAACCACAGGAAGAACACCTCCGCGGTCCATGTGTCGACGTAGCACCTCCCCTCAGGCACACGAGACGCGTATGTCGGATATCCTGGATCCTTTGAGACTAGTAGGCTTTTCTCAGTCGACAACACATGGTCGTGCAGTCTCCTGAGATCCCCTGATAGTGCCTCCAGCAGTTTCAGAGGTAGCATTGGCTCGCGTGAGATGGAACATGGCCGCACCTTTCACGGGTACACGCTCTTCAGAATCCATCGTCTGGCTGCTAAGCGCTCTGGCTTGTTTGGAGGAAGTTATCTTCCCCGATCTCTTCCTCTCCTTTTTCTTGGGCACACCTTCCAGACCCTTCCTTAACCCCTGCCCCAGGGTTCCCGGGCTAAGCACCGTACGACCCCCAGCTAGTTGAGCCTGTGTTGAGGCGGCATCTTCAGGCGTGTCCTGTGAGGAATTCATGAAGAGAGACTTTTTGCAATCCTTCCAACGACCTTCCTGCCCGGGCATATCATCCATATCCTCATTAGCATGCTGATAGCCCGATTCATCATATGGTTGACTCATCATATCTATGTCACAGTCATACGCGTTTGTATTGAGGAAACCCATAGGGTCGACCTCCGTCTCATCATCCATTCTCTGTTCTATAGGACCGATTACATCAGCCAGTACTATTGCACCCCCTTCATCACGTCGTCCGCCGCTCTCACCCGGCACTACAGGAGCTGGTAATTGCATAGGAGGGGTGGTGGTATCCGCACATGCTTGTTGATGTGTGGTTATTGGTGTGCTCTCGGCCGCCTCCAGATGAATAAGATTCTTCGGCCATAGCAGCACCCAACCCTTGCAGCTTCCAATCCGCGGCGGGGTCTCGTCGTCCTCTCCCACATGTTGTACTGGAGGAGGCAAAGCCTCGTGCCCCGAGTTCACACTTGACAAGCTAACCCTGAAGTGCCCAGCGGGGATCGGCTGGTTGTGGAACGTTGGTTTCAAGGGGTTCAATATCATCCCCTTTCCCACGTCCACCTTCTGGCCTTTGATCAAGTAGAGTATGGTGCACGGGGTTTCTTCGCCCTGCAAACACATAAGTCTGTGGCGTAAAACATCCGAAAGGCAACAAAAATGGAATATTCTCTCTCTCTCTCTCTCTCTATATATATATATATATATATATATATATATATATATATGTTGGTGCGACATGTAATTACCGTGATGGCGTCAAGCTCAGCCAAAGACGAAGGCCCACCTAGCACACCAGAGACTGAGGACGGGCTGCTATGAGCGGCAGCGACTGCGAGAGGAGGCCCGGTTGCGTGAGCAAGTGATGGTGCGGTGTTGTTGTTGTTGTTCATGGAGTTGCTCCCGATGAAACTGGGCATCGGAAAATCATGTACCGTCTTGTCTGGATTTTCCTTCGTCCAGTTGATGATAGCCGGAACCAAGTTAGTAGCGAAATCATTTCTACAGGCAGTTATAGCTGCATTGACTGCCTGCCGTAGCAACTCATTTTTCTCCTCAACTGTTTTTTCCGCGCCCTCAGCTGCTTTTTTCTCGACCGCAAGCTTCACCTTCGCGTTGATGTCCGCCTGACTAAACTTCTTTTTCTGCTTCTTGGCCTTCGGGCCCTCGTTGTAAAACACCTTCCACGTGGCGCCGTCTCCAGCGCCGTGCACACGACCATATTGCGGACGCTGGCCCAAAGGGAGTCCCTTAAGTTCGTTCAAGGCCCGGTTTAGAGGGGTGTCCCACTTGGGCCTCATTGGAGAAGTAGGGCTTTCAGCTGCAAGCTGGTGTTGCTTCTCCTGCAGAAGGAGCGTGAACCATTTAGGAATGTGTATTCGACTAGATATGGAGCTAAATGTAAGGTGCTAAAAGAAAATCATGGTAGTGAAAATCCAGCTTTCTCTTTCGACATTCTTAGCCCATCTGACACGGAACATCATCGTGTTGTGCAGTCTAGAGTAGTCAAGCTCCCAGATCTCCTTGACCCTTCCATAAAATTGTTCAGTTGCACCGTTGTCGCTGCCTGTCATGCATTCCATCGTCACCCTTGAGTTCTGATCATCACTATCCATATCTTTGGCCTCCGTGTAGAACATGTCTCCGTTGATATCATATGCCTGATAGGTTACGAGGTTGGGTGAGGGGCCATGTGCTAAGGTGTATATGAGCAATCCATCCTTAGAGCCCTCCTCTGGGGGATTAGCAATAATATGCTCTTTGAACCAATGCAGGAAAGTGGAGTTGCGATAATTTCTTTGTGCAGTGCCACGAAAGGATCTACCTCGTTTAGGTGTTGTAGCACTACCAAGTTTGCTCTGTCAAAGTTGCTGCATCGATCTGAGTATGCCACGTGCAATTCCCTGCGACCGTTGCAGTGACCTTCTCCTTCGAGCCTCCCATCGTGCTTGTTAACGGGCAAACCAACACTAACACCGGGCGGCTGGTCTGCACCATATAGAAAATTATCGCAGAAAGAGATGCACTCTTGTGTCACATAGCCCTGGACGATGCTTCCATACGGACGGGACATGTTACGAATGAATCCTTTGATGATCCCATTCATCCTTTCAAACGGCATCATGTTGTGCAGGAATGACGGCCCCAGGTCTATTATGTAATCCACAATATGGACACACAGATGCACCATCACGTCAAAGAATGCGGGCGGGAAGTACATCTCAAGCTCATTCAGTATCACAACGATCTCTTCCTGTAGCCTTTGGAGCTGCTTCACACTGATCGACTTTCAAGAGATGACGTCGAAAAAGTTGCAGAGACCAATAAGTGTGTCACGGACG
Organism: Triticum aestivum; assembly: GCF_018294505.1. Lineage (NCBI taxonomy): Eukaryota > Viridiplantae > Streptophyta > Magnoliopsida > Poales > Poaceae > Triticum > Triticum aestivum. The sequence goes on along the minus strand of NC_057813.1, from coordinate 291,741,672 downwards.
TGCTTGTCCATTATCCCTCTAAGGGCAACAGGTAGTATCTACGTCATCATCACATGACAGTCATGGGACTTCATCCCGCCGAACCTTTTCTTGTCCGTGTCTAGATATCTGCTTATCTTGCCACAGTAACCGGAACTAACTTTGACTCCGGTAAGGCACTTAAAGAATTGATTGATCTCAGCCTGACTTAAGGTGAAGCAAGAAGGGGGGCAATAATCATCTTTCTTTATTTTCTTGCCCTTCTTCTCCCGTGCCTCTGTCTCCGTCTCTGCCTCGTCTGACATTTTACGGGGCGGCATGTGCAGATCTTCCCTGATTTTCAAATCTTGCAAGTCTTTTCTTGCCTTCGGCCCATCCTTGGTCTTATCCGGCATGTTCATCAGTGTTGCGAGCAAGCTCTCAAGGACATTGTTATAGATATGCATTTGATCAAGGCAATGAGGTGTATCGAGTTTGTGCCAGTACTCCAAGTCCCAGAACATAGACCTCGTCTTCCATACCTTCAGCAACGGCTCCGGCGCCTTTCTCATCGTCTTTCCTGGAGCAGGGCACTCCTTCCAGTTTTTCAACGGCTCATCGATTTCGGCACCGCTCCACTTACGTGGAGGTCCTGGATGCTTAGCTTGACCATTGAATAGATCTCCACGGTTTCTCCACGGGTCGTCCTGTTCGAGCCATCTTCGATGCCCCATGTACATGATTTTCCCAGACCCGCCATCTTTCCTTGACGTTAGCTACTGAGACATTGTATCATCCATGCACCGTGTGCATCCAGAATATCCATGGCAGGCCTGGCCTGCGACATATCCGTAACCGAGATAGTCCTGCACCTCGTGATCAGCGCGGCTCTCATGTAGAAATACTCGCCTTTGCTGGCGTCCCATGTCTTGGCCGATGTTTTCCATAATGTGTCTAACTCCTCTTGAAGTAGCCCCAGATACAAATTAATATTATTTCCTGGTTGTTTCGTCCCTTGAATAAGCATGCTCATGTGAATGTACTTCGACTTCATGCACAACCAAGGGGGAGGTTGTACATCCATACAAATACAGGCCATGTGCTATGGTTGGTGTTCTGGTTGCCAAACGGATTCATGCCATCGGTACACGCACCGAGCATGATGTTCCTTGCATCACATTCGAAATACTGATAGAAGCTGTTCAACGCTCTCTACTGGCTTCCATCCTTGACGTGTCTCAGCTTTGGATCATCTCCATCGTTGGGCTTCTTCCTCTCCGCGTGCCAGGCATTAGCTTTGCTTACTTGGGATCTACAAAATACCACTGGAGACGGGGAGTGATCGGTAAGTACCATACAACTTTCTGGGGACATTTCTTCCCGGCCTTCTTGTATCGAGAATCATTGCACACCGGACAGCTTGTTTTTTCCATGTGCTCCTTCTGATAAATTATGCAATCGTTGATGCATGCATGGTATCTAACGTGTGGCAGATCAAGAGGGCACACGATCTTCTTGGCCTCATCAACACTAGTAGGACATAGGTTCACCGCGGGAAGAACATCCTTTAGGTACTTGAGATGCTCATCGAGGCTAGTATCGGTCCATTTGTTTTTAGCCTTCGTCTTCAAGAGTTGGAGCGTGAAACTCAAGCGGGTCACCTCAGGATTGCAACCATCATACAATGGAGTGTTCGAGTCTACCACCAGTTGCTCCAGCTTAGCCTCCTCTCTAGAAGCATCTCTCTCAGTACTCGTCTCCTTGCGAAGCAATTCTTGAACATGAGGGTCCCACATGATTGAACTTAGTACCGGCGAACTCTACTGCGTGGAGTCCATGTCGTTCTCTCCGCCGCCATGTCCGGCCCCTTCTCCTCCGCCATGTGCGGCCCCTTCTCCTCCACCATGTCCGGCCCCTTGTCCGCCGCCATGTCCGGCCTCTTCCCCACCGCCATTATCGATCATCTCTTCGTCTTGCCCCGTGTCATCATTGCCTGCCCCATCGGCGTCCTCAACATCGTCATCCTCATCTTCAATTATCCACCGAGTATAGCCATCCATGAAACCAGTCATGAGCAGGTGCGCTTCGACATGACCATCGTCATGGGGGTCGAGCCAAACTATTCCTTTGCATTTTCGACACGGACATAAAACCTCTGTCCGGTTATTTTCTTTCATGACCTGCACCGCTGACCGCAACCACCTGTCCACCGTCATTCCATTGACCATTGTGAACTCTGCACGGTAATAATAAACAAATTGATTATAAAAATGCATGCATGTGTCAAAGTCATACAAAATTTCGGCATGACCTTCCCTACAATAGGACATATATGGATCTAGAGTTTGCCCGGGATTCGCCGAAACAGAAATAAATCGACATTTCAGCAAAACATAGGCAACTCAAAAGCACAATTTGGCGTCAACTCATGCCACACACACAATTTCCATCATATCTCCCAATTATCATATCACACACACATAAACATATTTCCATTTTGCAAAAGCATGAAATTTTAATCACCTCTATCTCGAGATCAAGCACACGGGTGGAGATGATGATGTAGGGAGATCAAAAGTGCAAAGCTCTTCTTGACAAAGATAGATCTAGTTAGGGGGCAAATAGATCACTTAACTAAATGCTACATCTACCTAGCTAGCTAGTTTGGGAGGAGACAACTTCAACTAGTGGAGGGGGAAGGAAAAAGAGAAAGGAGATGCATTAATGGAGGTGGTGTAGTTAGCTAGGAGTAATGAAGAGAGAGAAAGGTAGGTAGGAGACGGAGAGCAATGGGGGAGAAGTATTGAGGAAGAAGAAGAGTGAGAGAGGGAGGTAGGGGAAAGGGAAGAGAGGAGATGGGGGAGGGGAGGACGGGTGGGGAAAGGTGGTGGGTGTTGGGGAACGTTGCAGAAAATAAAAAAATTCTACGCTTCACCAAGATCAATCTATGGAGTCATCTAGCAACGAGAGAGAGGAGTGCATCTACATACCCTTGTAGATCGCGAGCGGAAGCGTTCAAGAAAACGGGGTTGATGGAGTCGTACTCGTCGTGATCCAAATCACCGAAGATCCTAGTGCCGAACGGACGGCACCTCCACGTTCAACACACATACGGTTGGGGAAGACGTCTCCTCCTTGTTGATCCAGCAAGGGGGGAGGAGAGGTTGATGGAGATCCAGCAGCACGACGGCGTGGTGGTGGAAGTAGCGGGGATCTTGGCAGGGCTTCGCCAAGCTCAGCGAGAGGGAGAGGTGTTACGGGGGGAGAGGGAGGCGCCAGGGGCTAGGGTGCGCAGCCCTCCCTCCCCACTCTTTATATAGGGCCCTGGGGGCGCCGCCCCCTAGAGATCCAATCTCAAGGGGGGCAGCGGCCAAAGGGTGGAACTTACCCCCCAAGTCAGGTGGGGCGCCCCCACCCCCAGGGTTTCCAACCCTAGGCACAGGGGGAGGCCCAAGGGGGGCGCACCAGCCCACCAGGGGCTGGTTCCCTTCCCACTTCAGCCCATGGGGCCCTCCGGCATAGGTGTCCCCACCCAGTGGACCCCCGGGACCCTTCCGGTGGTCCCGGTACAATACCAGTGACCCCCGAAACTTTCCCGGTGGCCGAAACCGGACTTCTTATATACAAATCTTTACCCCCGGACCATTCCGGAACTCCTCGTGACATCCGAGATCTCATCCGGGACTCCGAACAACTTTCGGGTTACCACATACTAATATCTCTACAACCCTAGTGTCACCGAACCTTAAGTGTGTAGACCCTACGAGTTCAGGAATCATGCAGACATGACCGAGACAGCTCTCCGGCCAATAACCAACAGCGGGATCTGGATACCCATGTTGGCTCCCACATGTTCCACGATGATCTCATCAAATGAACCACGATGTCGAGGATTCAAGTAATCCCATATACAATTCCCTTTGTCAATCGGTACGTTACATGCCCGAGATTCGATCGTCGGTATCCCAATACCTCGTTCAATCTCATTACCGGCAAGTCACTTTACTCGTACCGTAATGCATGATCCCATGACCAACCACTTGGTCACATTGAGCTCATTATGATGATGCATTACCAAGTGGGCCCAGAGATACCTCTCCGTCATACGGAGTGACAAATCCCAGTCTCGATTCGTGTCAACCCAACAGCCACTTTCGGGGATACCTGTAGTATACCTTTATAGTCACCAAGTTACGTTGTGACGTTTGGTACACCCAAAGCACTCCTACGGTATCCGGGAGTTACACGATCTCATGGTCTAAGGAAATGATACTTGACATTGGAAAAGCTCTAGCAAACGAACTACACGATCTTGTGCTATGCTTAGGATTGGGTCTTGTCCATCACATCATTCTCCTAATGATGTGATCCCGTTATCAATGACATCCAATGTCCATAGTCAGGAAACCATGACTATCTGTTGATCAACGAGCTAGTCAACTAGAGGCTCACCAGGGACATGTTGTGGTCTATGTATTCACACATGTATTAGGATTTCCGGATAACACAATCATAGCTTGAATAATAGACAATTATCATGAACAAGGAAATATAATAATAATCATTTTATTATTGCCTCTAGGGCATATTTCCAACAGTCTCCCACTTGCAGTAGAGTCAATAATCTAGTTACATTGTGATGAGTCGAACACCCATAGAGTTCTAGTGTTGATCATGTTTCGCTCGCGGAAGAGATTTAGTCAATGGATCTCCGACATTCAGATCCGTATGCACTTTGCAAATATCTATATCTCCATCTTGAACATTTTCACGAATGGAGTTAAAGCGACGCTTGATGTGCCTGGTCTTCTTATGAAACCTGGGCTCCTTGGCAAGGGCAATAGCTCCAGTGTTGTCACATAAGAGAGTGATCGGCCCCGACGCATTGGGTATGACTCCTAGGTCGGTGATGAACTCCTTCATCCAGATTGCTTCATGCGCTGCCTCCGAGGCTGCCATGTACTCCGCTTCACATGTAGATCCCGCCACGACGCTTTGCTTGCAACTGCACCTGCTTACTGCCCCACTATTCAAAATATACATGTATCTGGTTTGTGACTTAGAGTCATCCAGATCCGTGTCGAAGCTAGCGTCGACGTAACCCTTTACGATGAGCTCTTCCTCACCTCCATAAATGAGAAACATATCCTTAGTCCTTTTCAGGTACTTCAGGATATTCTTGACCACTGTCCAGTGTTCCATGCCGGGATTACTTTGGTACCTTCCTACCAAACTTACGGCAAGGTTTACATCAGGTCTGGTACATAGCATGGCATACATAATAGACCCTATAGGCGAGGCATAGGGGATGACACTCATCTTTTCTCTATCTTCTGTCGTGGTCGGGCATTGATCCGAGCTCAATTTCACACCTTGCAACACAGGCAAGAACCCCTTCTTGGACTGATCCATATTGAACTTCTTCAATATCTTATCAAGGTATGTGCTTTGTGAAAGACCTACGCGGCGTCTCGATCTATCTCTATAGATCTTGATGCCTAATATGTAAGCAGCTTCTCCAAGGTCCTTCATTGAAAAACACTTATTCAAGTAGGCCTTAATGTTGTCCAAAAGTTCTATATCATTTCACATCAAAAGTATGTCATCTACATATAATATGAGAAATGCTACAGAGCTCCCACTCACTTTCTTATAAACGCAAGCTTCTCCATAAGTCTGCATAAACCCAAACGCTTTGATCATCTCATCAAAGCGAATGTTCCAACTCCGAGATGCTTGCACCAGCCCATAAATGGATCGCTGGAGCTTGCATACCTTGTTAGCATTCTTAGGATCGACAAAACCTTTCGGCTGCATCATATACAATTCTTCCTTAAGATAGCCGTTAAGGAATGCCGTTTTGACGCCCATTTGCCATATCTCATAATCATAGTATGCAGCAATTGCTAACATAATTCGGATGGACTTCAGCTTCACTACGGGAGAGAAAGTCTCATCATAGTCAACTCCTTGAACTTGCCGGTAACCCTTAGCGACAAGTCGAGCTTTATAGATGGTAACATTACCATCCGCGTCCTTCTTCTTCTTAAAGATCCATTTGTTTTCTATCGCTTGCCGATCATTGGGCAAGTCTGTCAAAGTCCATACTTTGTTTTCATACATGGATCCTATCTCGGATTGCATGGTTTCTGGCCATTTGTTGGAATCTGGGCCCGCCATCGCTTCTTCATAGTTCGAAGGTTCACCGTTGTCTAACAACATGATTTCCAAGACAGGGTTGCCATACCATTCTGGTGTGGAACATGTCCTTGTGGACCTACGAAGTTCAGTAGCAACTTGATCCGAAGTACCTTGATCATCATCATTAACTTCCTCTCTAGTCGGTGCAGGCACCACAGGAACATCTTCCAAAGCTACGCTACTTTCCGGTTCAAGAGGCAGTACTTCATCGAGTTCTACTTTCCTCCCACTTATTTCTTTCGAGAGAAACTCTTTCTCCAGAAAGGACCCATTCTTGGCAACGAAACTCTTGCCTTCGGATCTTAGGTAGAAGGTATACCCAATGGTTTCCTTAGGGTATCCTATGAAGACGCATTTTTCCGACTTGGGTTCGAGCTTTTTAGGTTGAAGTTTCTTGACATAAGCATCACATCCCCAAACTTTTAGAAACGACAACTTAGGTTTCTTCCCAAACCATAATTCATACGGTGTCGTCTCAACGGATTTAGACGGTGCCCTATTTAAAGTGAATGTAGCTGTCTCTAGAGCGTATCCCCAAAATGATAGCGGTAAATCGGAGAGTGACATCATAGATCGCACCATATCCAATAGAGTGCGATTACAATGTTCCGACACACCGTTACGCTGAGGTGTTCCAGGCGACGTGAGTTGTGAAACGATTCCACATTTCCTTAAGTGCGTACCAAATTCGTGACTTAAATATTCACCTCCATGATCTGATCGTAAGAACTTTATTTTTCGGTCACGTTGATTCTCTACCTCATTCTGAAATTCCTTGAACTTTTCAAAGGTCTCAGACTTGTGTTTCATCAAGTAGACATACCCATATCTACTTAAGTCATCAGTGAGAGTGAGAACATAACAATAGCCACCGCGAGCCTCAACGCTCATTGGACTGCACACATCAGTATGTATAATTTCCAATAAGTTGGTTGCTCACTCCATTGTTCCGGAGAACGGAGTCTTGGTCATTTTACCAATGAGGCATGGTTCACATGTGTCAAATGATTCGAAATCAAGAGACTCCAAAAGTCCATCTGTATGGAGCTTCTTCATGCATTTGACACCGATGTGACCAAGGTGGCAGTGCCACAGATATGTGGGACTATCATTATCAATCTTACATCTTTTGGTATTCACACTATGAATATGTGTAACATCACGTTCGAGATTCATTAAGAATAAACCATTGACCAGCAGGGCATGGCCATAAAACATATCTCTCATGTTAATAGAACAACCATTATTCTTGGATTTAAATGAGTAGCCATCTCGTATTAAACGAGATCCAGAAACAATGTTCATGCTCAAAGCTGGCACTAAATAACAATTATTGAGGTTTAAAACTAATCCCGTAGGTAAATGTAGAGGTAGCGTGCCGACGGCGATCACATCGACCTCGGAACCATTCCCGATGCGCATCGTCACCTCATCCTTCGCCAGTCTCCGTTTATTCCGCAGCTCCTGTTTTGAGTTACAAATATGAGCAACCGCACCGGTATCAAATACCCAGGAGCTACTACGAGTACTGGTAAGGTACACATCAATTACATGTATATCACATATACCTTTAGTGTTGCCGGTCTTCTTGTCCGCTAAGTACTTGGGGCAGTTCCGCTTCCAGTGTCCGCTTCCCTTGCAATAAAAGCACTCAGTCTTAGGTTTGGGTCCATGCTTTGGCTTCTTCCCGGCAACTGGCTTACCGGGCGCGACAAATCCCTTGCCGTCCTTCTTGAAGTTCTTCTTACCCTTACCTTTCTTGAAACTAGAGAGTAGTCATCATATGCTCCGTGTTGCTCAAAACGCTTTTGGAGACCCGGTTCTAAGCTGTAAAGCATGCCGCACTGAACGAGGGAGAAGTCATCAACACGCGACTGCCAGGCATTCATAACGTCTTGAGTTGCGGGGAAAACGGGTGCTTCACCTAGCGGGGCATCTAGGACATATGCTCTTTTGGCAGCTATGAGGATGATCCTAAAGTTCCGGACCCAGTCCGTATAGTTACTACCATCATCTTTCAGCTTGGTTTTCTCTAGGAACGCGTTGAAGTTGAGGGAAACATTAGCGTGGGCCATTTGATCTACAAGACATATTGCAAAAGTTTAGACTAAGTTCATGATAATTAAGTTCATCTAATCAAATTATTAATGAACTCCCACTCAGATAGACATCCCTCTAGTCATCTAAGTGATCCATGATCCGAGTCAACTAGGCCGTGTCCGATCATCACGTGAGACGGACTAGTCATCATCGGTGAACATCTTCATGTTGATCGTATCTTCTATACGACTCATGTTCGACCTTTCGGTCTCTTGTGTTCCGAGGCCATGTCTGTACATGCTAGGCTCGTCAAGTCAACCTAAGTGTTTTGCATGTGTAAATCTGTCTTACACCCGTTGTATGTGAACATTAGAATCTATCACACCCGATCATCACGTGGTGCTTCGAAACAACGAACTTTCGCAACGACGCACGTTAGGGGGAACACTTTCTTGAAATTATTATGAGGGACCATCTTATTTACTACCGTCGTTCTAAGCAAATAAGATGCAAAAACATGATAAACATCACATGCAATCAAATAGTGACATGATATGGCCAATATCATTTTGCTCCTTTTGATCTCCATCTTCGGGGTGCCATGATCATCATCGTCACCGACATGACACCATGATCTCCATCATCGTGTCTCCATGAAGTTGTTCGCCAACTATTACTTCTACTACTATAGCTAACGGTTTAGGAAAGAAGTAAAGTAATTACATGGCGTTATTCAGTGACACGCAGGTCATACAATAAATAAAGACAACTCCTATGGCTCCTACCGGTTGTCATACTCATCGACATGCAAGTCGTGATTCCTATTAGAAGAACATGATCAATCTCATACATCACATATAATTCATTCATCACATCCTTTTGGCCATATCACATCACAAGGCATCTGCTGCATAAAACAAGTTAGACATCCTCTAATTGTTGATGCATGTTTTTACGTGGCTGCAACAGGGTTCTAGCAAGAACGACAAAACCACAACATGATATGCCAATTTCTATTTACCCTTCATAAGGACCATTTTCATCGAATCCGATCCGACTAAAGTGGGAGAGACAGACACCCGCTAGCCACCTTATGCAACTAGTGCATGATAGTCGGTGGAACCTGTCTCACGTAAGCGTATGTGTAAGGTCGGTCCGGTCCGCTTCATCCCACGATGCCGCCGAAACAAGATAAGACTAGTAGTGGCAAGTAAATTGACAAAATCTACGCCCATAACAAAATTGTGTTCTACTCGTGCATAGAAACTACGCATAGACCTAGCTCATGATGCCACTGTTGGGGAACGTTGCAGAAAATAAAAAATTTATACGCTTCACCAAGATCAATCTATGGAGTCATCTAGCAACGAGAGAGAGGAGTGCATCTACATACCCTTGTAGATCGCGAGCGGAAGCGTTCAAGAGAACGGGGTTGATGGAGTCGTACTCGTCGTGATCCAAATCACCAAAGATCCTAGTGCCGAACGGACGGCACCTCCGCGTTCAACACACATACGGTTGGGGAAGACGTCTCCTCCTTGTTGATCCAGCAAGGGGGGAGGAGAGTTTGATCGAGATCCAGCAACACGACGGCGTGGTGGTGGAAGTAGCGGGGATCTTGGCAGGGCTTCGCCAAGCTCAGCGAGAGGGAGAGGTGTTACGGGGGGAGATGGAGGCGCCAGGGGCTAGGATGCGCAGCCCTCCCTCCCCCCTCTTTATATAGGGGCCCTGGGGGGGCGCCGGCCCCCTAGAGATCCAATCTCAAGGGGGGCGGCAGCCAAAGGGGGGAACTTGCCCTCCAAGTCAGGTGGGGCGCCCCCCACCCCCAGGGTTTCCAACCCTAGGCGCAGGGGGAGGCCCAAGGGGGGCGCACCAGCCCACTAGGGGCTGGTTCCCTTCCCACTTCAGCCCATTGGGCCCTCCGGGTTAGGTTTCCCCACCCGATGGAACCCCGGGACCCTTCCGGTGGTCCCGGTACAATACCGGTGACCCCCGAAACTTTCCCTGTGGCCGAAACTGGACTTCCTATATACAAATCTTTACCTCCGGACCATTTCAGAACTCCTCGTGATGTCCGGGATCTCATCCGGGAGTCCGAACAACTTTCGGGTTACCGCATACAAATATCTCTACAACCCTAGCGTCACCGAACCTTAAGTGTGTAGACCCTACGGGTTCGGGAATCACGCAGACATGACCGAGATAGCTCTCCGGCCAATAACCAACAGCGGGATCTGGATACCCATGTTGGCTCCCACATGTTCCATGATGATCTCATCGAATGAACCACGATATCAAGGATTCAAGTAATCCCGTATACAATTCCCTTTTTCAATCGGTATGTTACATGCCCGAGATTTGATCGTCGGTATCCCAATACCTCCTTCAATCTCGTTACCGGCAAGTCACTTTACTCGTACCATAATGCATGATCCCGTGACCAACCACTTGGACACATTGAGCTCATTAAGATGATGCATTACCGAGTGGGCCCAGAGATACCTCTCCATCATACGGAGTGACAAATCCCAGTCTTGATCCGTGTCAACCCAACAGACACTTTCGGGGATACCTGTAGTACACCTTTATTCACCCAATTACGTTGTGACGTTTGGTACACCCAAAGCACTCCTACGGTATCCGGGAGTTACATGATCTCATTATCTAAGGAAATGATACTTGACATTGGAAAAGCTCTAGCAAACGAACTACACGATCTTGTGCTATGCTTAGGATTGGGTCTTGTCCATCACATCATTCTCCTAATGATGTGATCCCGTTATCAATGACATCCAATGTCCATAGTCAGGAAACCTCGACTATCTATTGATCAACGAGCTAGTCAACTAGAGGCTCACGAGGGACATGTTGTGGTCTATGTAATTCACACATGTATTACGATTTCCGGATAACACAATCATAGCATGAATAATAGACAATTATCATGAACAAGGAAATATAATAATAATCATTTTATTATTGCCTCTAGGGCATATTTCCAACAGTGAGCTGGTGCGCTTAGCAGTAGTGCGGGAGGTAAAACGCGCTGCTGATAAGAAAATAGCAGCAGCGTGCTTTCCACACAAGCGCTACTGCTAAATGGGACCAACAGTGTGCCCAATTTGAAAATTAGCAGCAGCGACCTCAAAAAAAGCGCGCTGCTACTACATCTTTAGCAGTAGCGTGGGTCGCGACAACATGCTGCTGCTAAATGTAGTTTGGTGGACACTGTCGGTCGATATTTGTAGCAGTGCGGGTTGCTCCAAGCGTGCTACTGCTAACACCGTGTCAGTAGCGAGTTTTGCACGCACGCGCTACTGATAATTAGCAGTAGCATTTCTTTTTGAGCCGCGCTGCTGTTAAGATTCTGTGTATAAGGTTTTCCCTAGTATTGTGAGTATAACCTCATGATTGCTATATGTTACTCTCATTTCCAAGATTTTTATAACCACGCATGTTATTGTTTAGAGTTGATATGAGAAAAGTAGTAAGTGCTATGGTAGATTATGAGTAGGCCCTGTCATAGCTATCTTGCTCTCATCATTATGTGATGTTTGAACCATGACATATTGCTAGAATATGAAAGCCATTGGCTTACCTTTTTAACTTGGGGTAGGATTAGGACCACGACATTGCAATTCTCTATGTATGATATGTGTCACTTTTATAATAATCTTCATTCCACACATACTCTGAACATGATTGTATATTTTTGTCCTTTTGTCTCCAATTTGATTTGTTGCAGCAGATGCAAATGCGCTGGCCTTCATGATTCCAGGACCTGGAATCATACCAGTCAACGGGTGGTGGTTTATCGCTCGTTCAACTGATGGGGTCATTTGATGCTCATTCGCACATACCAAATTGACCAAACCATTTCATCAAACCACATGCAGTACAATTCCAGGGGCGTTCGTGACTGTGATGGCTATGGCTGCTTCGTGTTCGAGAAAGATCCAACCAATCATCCAACCAATCATCGATCATATCATCGGTGATGATTACCGTGCTATTACTCATGTAGCCTACAAAGTCTGTCGCACAGCCTTGTAACTTCTTAATCCATTTCTAAATTTGTACTCGTCCTCTATACTGTATATTGCGTACTACTACCTCCCTCCTGTTTTATAGGTCCCCTTTGTAATCTGTGTCAAATTTTGACCATAATTTTAACTAACTAAATGTTAATGCATGTCAGAAAGAATTATATTGTTTGATTCATATTTGAACATAGTTTCCAATTGTACAATTTTCGGTGACATGCATTGACATTTTGTTAGTTAAACCTATGGTTAAAATGTGACACTAAATACAACTAGTAAGTAGTACAATAGTAGTACTAGTATACGTCAGTCAAATTATTCATCATGTCCTCACAATGAGTTGACGTGACCACACAATGAGTGTGAGGTGACACAAGAGTCCCAGCGGCGTGTTCGGCTCACCCCTCTCGCTACAACATCACTCTCGCATTCTCTTCAAAATCACTCTCCCATTCTCTCTCTATCTCCCCGCCTCCCAGCCGCCGCCTTGTTCCGATCCATTTGGTACGATGAGCGATGAGCTACTGGAGTTGCTATACTTCAAGCTAGCCAGATGAAGGAAGGAACCAGCGAGGCCGCTCCTGTGAGTATTCGTCCCATCGCCTTGTATAATGATTTCGATCTTTATGTGGGGTTTCAAGTCTTTAGAGTCTACATGTAGTAATGAAGCCGAGACCCCAGTTTGTTCGGGTATTGTGGACTTCAGATTTGGAGTACCACTTATCTGTTGAAATCTTCCATCATTTACTTAAAACAGTCGATTGATCATAGATTGAGTACCATTTAACTGGAATTAACCGATGCAAGTCCAAGAAGGATTGGCCGGTGCTACTGGTTGGCATCAAGTTTGATCCGACAGATCATGAGCTGATCGAGCACCTTGAGGCCAAAGTGAGTGCTGACAGTGTGAGATCTCACCCTCTCATCGATTTGTTCATACCAACCATCAACAGCGAGCACGACATATGCTACACCCATCCTGAGAAACTTCTAGGTGAAACACCGATCGGTCATCTACTTGCACAAAAATATTCCTTCGTTTATAGCTCTATTTTTCTTTTTAGACGCAGATGGAGCACTTGCAATTTGACACTTAATAAAAAGTGAAACAAGTCACTAAACATGCCAAAGATGTTATGAAAATGCCAACTATGCACACTAAAACCTGTATTCGACAATACTGCAGGTATCACACTAAGTGGCCTAAGCAAGCATTTCTTCCAGCGCAACTCCAGGGCATTCAAAAGGGACACACAGACGCGTCGCAAGATACAGTCGGAGTGTGGCGTGCACGCGATGTGGCACAAGACCGGCAATACCTTGCCGGTGATGGTCAACGGCCGGCAGACGGACAACAAAAAGGTTCTGGTGTTGCACACCAACAAGAACTTCGACCAGCAGAGGACCAACTGGGTGATGCACCAGTACCACCTAGGGGACCTGGAGCAAGAGAAGGAGTGGGAGCTGGTCATCTGCAAGATTTTCTACCAGACGAACACTAGGGCCAGGACTAAAAAGGTTTATAAGTTAGTTTGGTATTGGTACTTGTACTACCTGGTCGTCTGCAAGTTGGTATTGTTGTTAAGGATCTTTTGGTATGAACTTGGCATTTGCTTCCAACTATCATGTCGAGGGTCGACGTGGATATAAATCTGAATCATTTGTTTTGAAACGAAATTTCAGGCACCTGATTTTTATTTGATGGGTAGCATAAGCACCTGCCGTTTGAATTCCCAGTTCTCCAAATTTTTTACATCTTCAAAGTACGGAGGGGATCCATCTGGTTTCACAGGGTGATAGTCGGACGCAGCACGTCGGAACTTGGCTTTGGCATGCCAAGCTCAGCTGCAAATTGTTAAAAGAGAGGAGCGATGGATTTGGGCCTTCCAGAACAGTTAAGTGTCACGACCTCGATCGTGAAGCGCCTCCCATGGGCTGAAAAAGGCCCAGTCCATTATTATTAATTGAAATATGTAAAATATTCCACAATGAAAATAAATATGTAAAATGCAATGAATTTAGTCCGCTTTCACTGAAAACCATCCGATTTGCATGAAATTCGTCCGTGGAACCACAAGACGGCTGTCCATATAGAGCCTAACCGTACGGAACCAGCAGGTCCATGGTCGTACGCAAGCAAGTGCATGCACTTATTATCATGATGGAAAAATAATGCTGATGTCTGAGACGGTGAAACCAATGAAGTCTTCAACGTATTTAATAAACGAGAGAATTCTGCAAGTACATACTGATAACCGGGATCCAGCAGGTATATTTTTTTCAGGTCGAGCAAGTTTCAACTGGGCTATAGACTACCCAGGCTTGGTTTTGTTTTTAATAGGCCCAACCCATGAATACAATAGGGCACAAAGATCCAACAAGTATCTAGTGGCTTCTAGCCCGCCAGCCTTAGTCATATTTTGTCTTCGAACATCCGAAGGCAGTTTTTTTACTGAATCAAACACACAACCTAGTTCTATTTTCCACTTGAAACGCCATGTGCCGGTGAAAATGAACACCTATGGGATCAGGGGTGAGCCCTTCTTCGTTCGGTGGGGAGAGGAGCTGCACGAAGAGTAGGTCTAGCAGTCAGCACAAGGGGATTTTTACCCAGGTTCAGGCCGCAAGGATGCATAATACCCTAGTCCTGCTTGTGTGTATATATGTGTTCTTGAGCTTTTGAACTAGCTGTGGTGCATGCCCAGTCCAAAAAGTCCCAATCCCCTCTCAGTATGCCTCGGGCCTCCTTTTATATGTCAAGGGGTTGCCACGGTGGCACACAGGAGGTGGAAAGTATCTACAGTATACATACTTATTGCGGGCGTCATAGGACAAACACATTTAATGCGCTGCCTACGTGCCCCTTCACTTTATCGGGGACGACAGTAGAAGCTATCCCATTTGTCACCGCCCCTCCTTGCTTTGATACGCGTCCAGGCTGACAAAGGCATGCAGTGCCACGCTGGCTAGCTAGCTGCTATGTTGGCATGGTGGTAGAGCCTCCACGAAGATCTGCATGACGCAACGCAGGTGCCTGCTTAGTTGGCACGCAGGTCCTTGCACTGGAACGGTGGTGAGGTGGCAAATCCTTGCCGAGCGCCTCGCGGTCATCCCCAGCAAGGCTTGCCGGGGGCCTCGCGGTCGTCCCTAGCAAGGGTCTTGCTAGGGGGGGTCTTCCTCTTTTGGTCCCTTGTGGACCCGAAGGCCATCAATCTTTATGAAGATCTACATTCTACCACACATGCGTTCCCAAATCTTGGCCTTAATGTTGTCGATGGTGTCAAAACTCTCAGCCTCAAGGGTGATGGCCTTGCTGGTGCTGCATAGGTTGCCCCGGCAAGGAGCTCGCCGGGGCAATGTACGCCGCCCCGGAAAGGATGCTGCCGGGGGAGGTTCTGCCTGTCCTCTGCTCGTTGTTCACTATATTAAGTATCTGTCTTGGCAGTCTTCTATTCTATCTTCTGCTATTCTGCCGGGCCTGACTGCAGGCGTGGCTACAACTGCCCGTGCACAAGTACGGGGGACAGAAGTGCCCCTACTTTTGTACACCGACAGGAGCCCCCGGGCCAGGGCCACACATGAGCGCAAGGCGTAGTTGGGCAGGCCAAAGGCAGTGCGCGGGCACGCGTGGCAGAGGCTTAACTTCCATGATCTTCTCATCAGTTGCGCTTCCCCACGACCCACGTTGAGGGTGTGACGTGGGGGTCGAGTGTGGGATGGCCTCATCACGCTTGCGTCATATTGCAGTTGATAGTAAAGAGGCAGTCCGTGCTTCCCTTTTAGAAAAAGGAATACGCAGGGGCGCTACTGATTTACTAAGTGGACTCGGTCGCAGCCTGCATGGCATGCCGCACCCCACGACCACGGGGTGGAAAACGGTCTACCCACTTGTCCTCACGCCTCTGATTCGCTTGCCACGTGTCCCCCTTGCCTTAGGAAGGGAAGGCGGTGGATGCGGAGGATGTGGGCATTAACACCGAGGCGGGAAACCATGTGTCATTGATTGTGGCAGCGGGTCGGTCCCGATTCCATGTGCTTCAGGAGGCCACATTGGTCATACGGGGCGGCCTCCCCTTGGGCTGGGAGGCCAGGCTCCGGCCCTGCCCTTCTATAAAAGGGAGAGGGACGGTGCCTTTCCGCACTCACCTTCTTCTCCTTCTTCTGCTTAGTATCTTTCTTCCACTCGCCATGGTGAGAGGGCGTGCTGGCGCTTCGACGGTCGGGACGAGGGCATCTGCTCGACAGCGCATTCCTCCTCCTCTGGAGCTCCCAACGGTGGAGCCCGCCTCGAGAGAGAGAGGAAGGGGACGAGGCCGAGGTCACCGCGGTGCTCGGGGAAGAGGGGGACGGGGCGGCGCGCCGGCTGCGCTTCCACTGGCGGCCCCTCCTCCAATGGAGGGCCATGTCAGAGACCAGCCCCGCGAGTTCTTCATCAGGCTGTACAAGCATGTGTGCGGCCATCGCTACCTCCCTAATCCGTTCTCTCAGGTGATGGAGCAGGATCCGCCGCAGGCTTTGAGGTTACACATGAGGGGCTGCGGGAATGGCAGCATGTGGGTCGATGTTGACTTCCCCCACCCTCACGTCATGTATCTTCGCCGTGGGTGGAAAACTATTGCACGCGCTCACAGCTTGTCGGAGGGGCACGTTCTCCAGTTCAAGTTAATGGAGAACGGACTGCTCTCCGTCAAGGTCTTTGGGAACTCAAGAATCCGCTTAGGGTGCTGCGTGGAGAGTTCCACCGACGATGAAAGCTCCTCCTTGAGCGACATCGATGAGGAGGACAGCGCCAACGACGAGGACGACAGCGGGCGGGAGGATGACGACTCCGACTCCAATTGACCATCAGTGGCAGCACCATCATCTACTCTGCCTCTTCTCCTGGCAACATGCCTTGCCGAGGGTCGCATCCTGCTGGCTCTGGCGTCGGTGGTCGACGGGCTTTCCCATCAAGCTCTCCATCGACGCGTTCCTCATGCCCGTCTCTGCCTGCACTTGCCATACCTGGGTGGAAAAGGGAAAGAACAGGGATTACGGGGAATTTCTCCTTTTTTTCAATTTGTAGGCACTTACCAAGTCTTTAACTTTTTAGAAAATGTAATCTCACGAGACCATGCTTATGTTCTGTAACATTTGTACTTTCATTAGCATATCAATGAAAAATATGAGCTTTTGCTGGGAACCCATGCACATATACGTCCATGCATAGGCGAACGCCTCCTTAATAAAAATAAATGAGTTTTCTCGGAAAGCTATCCCGCCGGTGCCCTTTGCGCCTGCCGGAGAATCACATCTGCCGGGTTATAGAAAAAGGACCCAGCCCCCTGCAAATCTCTTTTTACCAAAGGCTACTGCGATTATCCTGGCTGAAGCCGCGTTTGAGCCAGGGATGAGAGCGCCTAAGTCTAAAAAAAGAGTGGCGAGGTTCTCTAATGCACAAGTCACAGGTTATGAACATAAATGGGCAAGGGGTAAACTTTATCTGTTTGATCCGCCGGGGATCGCCGTGCGGGGTAGTCTTCTTGACCTCTTGCTGGGGCATCATCACTGCAGCCGAATGGACGAGAAGGCAGGAGCACGGAACCCTGGGCGGTTCGTTAGGACCTGCTAGGATCTAAGATAGCACAATATCCTGGATAAGCATGCATGCATATATGCATATACATAAACATGGAAACTAGCAGGAAACTGTATATACTAAAAGTTATCCGACTACGCACCGGGTCTGTGCCTGGCTCTATACATAGGGTTACATGCCTTGCCGGCAAGGATAGTACAAAAGGGGGTTGCCGGGGCTGCCGACAACCGCTCCTTAGGGTAAAACTTGCGAAGATGTTCGATATTCTAGGAGTTGCTCACCGGAATGCCATCTTCGGTCTCTAGGCCGACTGCCCTGTCAGATGTTGGGTTCCAGCAGACCCTTAAGGTTCAAACTCTGGGGTGCGCGTGAAGATCTTCCCCCTACCAATCCACGTCTGATCGCCTCGCGAGAATCTAATCTAAACGATGAACAACATGAGGGACACAAGGTTTATACTGGTTTGGGCCACCGTTGTGGTGTAATACCCTACTCCAATGTGTGGTGTGGTGGATTGCCTCAGGGGCAGATGATGAACAGTACAAGGGAAGAACAACCTCGTGAGAGGTGTTCTTGTGGTGGTGGTTTTTTTGAGAAGGATCCGATGAGAACTCGATGCCCTCTACTTTGGTGGCTAGCCCTATTTATAGAGGCCCTGGTCCTCTTCCCAAATATTGAGTGGGAAGGGAGCCAACAACGGACATTTTGAAGGGGAACATCTAATACAAGTTATCCTGACTAAAGTTGGTCTTCGGCTGCCAAAGGCACCGGCGATGACGCCGTCTTGGGCTCCACGGTGACCTCCATCCTGCCGATCTGCTAGTCGTGGTCTCGTTGCACTGAAATGGTAACCTTTGCCTGATGTCTCGGTACTCCATGCTTGTGCCTGCCCCCTTTGCACTAAAGAGGAAACAAGGACACTACGCGGGCCGGGGCCCGCCTGGCGCCCGCCTGGTCTCGATCGTCACGGCTTGTGTCATGAGCACCTCATGAGGTACCCTTGCCTTGATCTCTCCGCCTCCTCGCGATCCTGCCTGGTGAGGCCGCTCCTGAGGAAGTCTTGTGTCGTCCGCCCCGCGAGGCTTGGCCCCTGGCGAGGGTCTTGAGTCTTGTGTTGATGAAGATGGGCCATACGGGGCCACCACTCGAGCCACGCCGCAGGCCGCAGGCAGGCAAGTCTGGGGACCCCGTTCCCAGAACGCCGACAGTAGCCCCCGGGCCCAAGGCGCATTCGGACTTGGCTTAGCAGAGAAGCGAAGGGGCAAGTGTGGAGCACCACGGGCCCCATCAGCCTGCGGCCTTGGGCGCCGCGTGGCGGTTGATTGGACATGGGCGCCTCCGCTTCCCCACGCTGCCTCAGCAACTGCTCGACTGACAAAAAGGCTGGCCCGGGGTTAGCCTTACTTTCATTACTCTCGTTCGCCTTGCTTCAGATCCCATTTATTACCCTTCGCCCTCCTGCTTCCAAAATCTCCATATTTGCTGCAACCTTTCATCTCCGGCGAGCAATGGCGCCCCACAAGACCGCGACAGGGGCTCCACCGGCCTGGTACTCGCCGGCTCTGGACTCCCCCAATGTAATGGAGAAAAATCTCACCCTCACGCGCCAGATGGCGGCGGCGCAGAGCAACGAGATGGGGGAGCCCACGCTCCGGCTTGGCTCCGCCCGGCCGGAGGACAAGGGGAGCACCTTCTACCCCCTCTTCATGAGCGCCATCATTGCTGGTCTGGTTCCTTCTTTTTTCTGAGTTCTTCCTTGCCGTCCTTCGCCAGTATCAGTTGCATGCTCTTCATCTTCACCCCAACTCCGTTCTTCTCCTGTCGATCTTCACCTACTATTGTGAGGCGCACGTCGGGGTGATGCCTTCTGTGGCCTTGCTGCGCCACTTCTTCTCCCTACGGGTTACTGGCGCCAATATCTCGGCGTGCGCGAGCTTTGTTGCGTACTCCAAGGCCAATGCCATCTCTAAGGCTGGGAAGAGGGTCGACGGCTTCCGAAGCAAGTGGTCATGGTGGACGCCCGGTGCAACAACCCCCTACTGGAGCTGCCCACAAAGCAGCATGAGGCCGTTGAAGCGTGGTCCCGTGTGAAGCTCGACGACCAGCGGGCGAAGCTGGTGCTAGAGAAGATGAACGCCGACCTGAGGGTAGGCAATCTGTGGGTGGCGAAGCTGATCGGGGCCACGCTCTTGAGGGAGTTCCTGTCGTACCGGGTGGACCTTCTCCAGGCGCACTCGCGCTCGCTGTGGAGGCTCGAAGATGCGGACGTCGTCCTCCGCCTAAGCTCGGATGCCCTGAATGATGAGGATCTGGCCGCAGCCCTCCGCTTCTTGGTCGGAGAGGATGTAGCAGGCCCGGAGGATGCTCCGGTCCCCTTGTTCCTTCGCGATGACTGGGAACGGGTGGTGGAAACCATGCCCACCTTCGACGGGGTCGGTCTGGTGCCAGCGGAGGCCCCCGAGGGCCAGGCTGAGACGACGATGGTGGACTTGTCCTCTTGTGACTCCGGCAGGGGAGAGGAGGAAGACGACAAAGAGGATGAGGAGCGCGACTCGGAGGCGACCTTCGAGGGGACGGGGGAGACTTCCCCCTAGCGCAGGTCCAGCGCCCTCTGCTCCATGCCTGATGACGACGAGGCCGGCGCCAGGCGAGGGGGGAGGACCCACCCTTGATCCCGAAGAAGGACAAGTCCGGGCTGATCTCCCGAGGGTCTACCCCAGCCCTCGTGCCGGTCGAAGCCAGCTCTAGCCCTTTAGGTGCGCCTTCCTCCGCGGCTGGGCCTCTCAGGGCTGAGCCCCGCAAGAGGCTTTCGAGCTTCAAGCTTGGCCGGAGTCCGTGGGATCCCGCGGCAGCCAACCAGTAAGTACTCGAGCTCCGCTTTGCTCCTATCTTTTGTCGTCGAGGCCTGACATCTTTTATTGGGTAGGCTGCTACCTGCAGCGAAGAGGCTGAAGGGAGACGCGGCGACCCCGCTTGGAACGGCTCATCGGCCATGGCCGCGTCTTCACTCGCGGGGAAGGGAGGTAGCAGGGCCCACACTTCCCCTGCCCAATCATCCTCGCGAGGCCAGCAGGGACGCTCCGGCGAGGAGTTAGCCCCTGTGACCCTGCTGACTTTGGAGGCGCCTGTGCTTGACGCTGTTGCCGAAGTTGCCAAGGCTCATGAGGTCCCTGCCTCCCAAGATGTGATCACGCTGCCATCTTCTCCTACTACTCTGCCGGCCCCCGTCTCCTCTGCCTCCTCCGTCGCCTTGGACTGTGCCGCCGATGAGCTGAGTTGGCTGCGGGAGGATCTCCGGAGCGCGGACCCCCGCCTGGTGGCCGGGTGCCTGGAGTTGGTCTCCGGCTGGGCTCGCTCTGACGCCTCCGTACGAGCGGCGCTGAGCGAGGCTGTGACGGCTTCCGAGGAGGGGAAGAAAGTCACCTCCCAGGCCATAGCCGCTCGTGACACGGCGCTAAGGGATGCTTCCACTGCCAAGGGCCGCTACAAGACGCTGGAGGGCGAGTTGCAAGGTCTGCGTGACAAGCTCGCCAAGGAGATTCGCGACTACCAGGCGAAGGAGGAAGAGATGAAGGCTCGAGAGGCTGCCATCAGGGACCGCGACGCCGAACTTTCGGCCGACCGCGGCCGGCTGAAGACGCTGGAGCAGGCGCTGAAAACGGAGAGGGTTGAGCTGGACGCCAAGGCGGAGGTCTTGGTCGAGGACCGCGCGGCCTTCACACGCTATGAGGAGAGGGCTCGCACGACGCTGAAAACGCTTTATGAAGGGGGCCTGGAGAAATCGCTGGCCGGAGCCAAGGAACGCCCCACTAAGCTGGTTCCCTTCCTCGTCGAGGCGCTTGAGGAGGTCGTGATTGGCATCGGACCCATGGCCGAAGTTGAGGCTCGCGTCCTTTCCTCCGCAGCGCTGACGCAGATCCTCATCCACGTCTACCTCCGCGACCCCGACGCCAACCTTGACCTGCTGGAGCCCGTGGATGCCAAGCGCTCCGCCGCTGCTGCCGAGGCCGTTAAGGGTCGAGCGGAGGCCTTGCTGGCAAAGTTCCGTGCCTTCAACACCGCACCGAAGCGAGGCACTACCGGCTCCGCGGCCTCGGGGGGGGGGGGTGTGGAGCTGACAAGCGCGACTCCATCACGAGCGGTGGTGCGGCCCAGGGGTGATCTTCTCGCGGCCTCTTTCCTGCTTCAATTCCTGCAACACGCACCGTGCCTCGTGGAGGCGTTTAAATTTGTGTTTGGTATTGTGAGAACAATCTATGGCATGTAATATTTGCTTCTGGATTTGCTAGATTTTGCGATTTCCTTCCTACTTGCTTGTTTTCTACGTCGGCAGGGCTCGGCCCCGCGCATACCTCAGCCGCCATTAGCCCCGACCAGATCACCGGGATGGGACTAAGAGTGAGCGGCTACGTGGCAAGTTAGGCTCCTAAGTCGCGATGCTCATGAGCCCCCCTTGACACACAAACAACAAATAGGGAGGGGGTGGAAGAGAGGATCTGTCGTTCTACGTCGGCAGGGCCCGGCCCCGCGCATGCCTCGACCGCCGTTAGCCTTTCAGAACTAAGGAGTGAGGGAATACGTGACCAGTTAGGCTCCTGAGTCGCGATGCTCAGGAGTCCCCCTTGACGCTCAAACGGGTCTGCATACCTTGGCTCCGCTCGGGGAGGGGCGTGCGACGACCAGGTCTGAGGGACCTGGCTGGGTGGCGTGTGATCGGGCGTGGCCCGGGTGCAGCCCCCGTGCCCAGCCCCCTCGCGTGGCGCTCCCAAGGGGAGGCTTTGCGATGAGGCCAGACACTGAGCTCTAGGCTCCCTGAGGTTGATACAGCCGTGGGCTGCCCCCAGTTGTTTATCACCAGCGCGGAGCGTAGCGCTTCCGTATGTGTACGGGCATAGCCGCTCCTCGGTAGTGTTGTCAGCCAGCACGGAGCATGGTGCTTCCACTGGTACGTGGGAGGGGGGTTCCCCTCCAGGGAGGAGCCCCCGGGACGTGTACAGCCCCGCCCTGACACGTGGCCGGCACGGTAGGGATATGAGAGGTGTATCTGGGCACCCGTGAGCCAGCGTGGGACTCACGAGGCCCTACCTCGAGGCGGGTTGCGCCTGGCTCTGGGCCTTTGTCGGTGGTACATTCCTGGAAGATGGTTAAAATGCAAATGCTCTACGTCCTCAGGTCCCGGCCCTCGAGCAAGCTTAGCCGCCGCTGGTATGCCAGGTCGCGATGCCGTGGACAAGGCCAGGAGGTGAGGGCTGGAGAGCTAGTAAGAGCTCCCGAGTCGCGATGCTCAGGCGCCCCCCTTTTAACGTGCAAGCGATTTGCATGAGGAAAGATAGGCTCGTGGTAGGCGGCAGACGATGATCATAGGCAGGTTAAGCATGGAAAAGCAAATCAACTCAGATGGATGCAGAGAAAGGTACACACCACTGGGTCAGGTCCAAGTGGCTTGGGGATGATGCAGCCCGAGGGGCGCCCCCAACAAGATAAGCTAAAGACATAAGCAGAACAGATACATACCGTGGGGATAGACCCACACGACTTGGGAATGATGCAACCCTTAGGGTGCTCCTAGCTGAAATGAAACTTGAGAGAAGTCACCTGATACCATTGTAGGGCGAGTGTCAGAGTAGCTGATGGTGCATGGTGAAGAAGCCAATCCTCACGAGCCTTCAGGGCTCCGAGCCTCGGGAGGCTCAGGAGGTCCTGGCGGCTGGCGAGGTCCATCTCCATTTCCTCCAGGAGTGCATGGTGCTTGGCCACCTGAGCTTCCAGAATGCTCCTCATTAGGCGCTAGTGAGCAGCAGCCACGTTCGGCAAACCGAAGGGCATGTGAACATAGCTGTGCGGTGGACCCTGGCAACGCCCCACGCGCGAAGGCTAGAAGCACTCCTAAGAGGCAACTCGATTGAGCCCTGGGTAGTCGATGCAGACGCGCAGCCCACCATCCTCGCCTGGATGGGGAGCTACGCGGGGCAGGCGGCGGTTGCCGCGCATGACTCTCGATTCCTGCAACTCCTAAGCGGCCTTGGTGATGAACTCCTGAGGGTTGGGCCCTCCTTGTCTTATGCTTTCCTGAGGGAAACGTGCCGCGAAACACGCCTCCAAGTGGTGCCCGAGTGCCTCCCTCGTGATCTTGGCAAAGTCAGTGGCTCCCCAGGAGAGAGCCCCCGAGCCTCGCACGAGGAGGGCGCCGGGCACGCCTTCCTATGCAGCGGAGGGTGGCGCCCCTTGGATGGGCGCAGATCCTGATGTGGCGCCTCCGGAGGTGCCTGCCTCTTGAGGCCTTGAGCCAGGTGATGTCTTCTTCTTCTTGGGAGCTGCTTCAGGAAGGTTTCCACTCTTGCTGTCTGGGTCCTCGATTGACGCGGCTTGGAAGGCGCGCTCAAGAGAGCACACCTCATCCTTCTCTTCACAGGGGACCGTGATGACTAAGCCACTTCCTGGCATATTGAGGATGTTGTAGCCATGGTGAGTCATTGCCATAAACTTGGCCAGAGCGGGATATCCGAGGATGGCATTGTATGACAGGCGAATGTGGGCTACGTCGAAGTCAATGAGGTCGGTACGGTAGTTCTTGCGCTGCCCAAAGGTGACAGGGAGGCGGACCTGCCATATTAGGACAGTGGAACCATCAGTGACTCCTGAGAACAACTTGGTTGGTTGAAGCTGATCGTATGGCACTTGGAGATTGTTGAACGTCTCGACGGACAGGACGTTGAGCCTTGCTCCGCCGTCCATGAAGGTCCAGGTAACTTGCACATTGCTGATGACTGGGGAACAGAGCATCGTGTAACGCCCCGAGACCGGCGCTCCAGATGCCTTCCATGTTTTCCAAGTTTCATCGTGTGATTTTGTTTTGTTCATGCATTCATCTCTGCATCATGTGCATTGCATCATGTCATCTTGCACCCCCTTTTAAAAACTCATCTAAATAAAATTGTATGGATCTTTGGTCCATTTAAATCGAGGGATTCACATGGTGATTTCTCTTTATAACATATCCTCTCGATATTTAGGGAGTTATAAAAAATATTCCATTAGTTTCGAATTAACCGCAACACACTTGCAATTTAATTCTCATGCCTTTTGCTTCAAGATTCGTTCTCCAAACTTTCTCCATAATTCTTTCTCCATTTATCAGGCTCCTCCTAAATTCTCAACATTTTTGGACACTTCTAAATCCTAGTCCTTGTTCAAACCATTTGAATTAAATTCAAATGACTTTGAATTTAATTCTTGCAATCTTGCCCACTCCATTTTTCTTGGGTCAAGCTCATTTTTATGAGTCCGGAAAAATTAACCCTATGCGCATATTCTTTCCCTAACCCCCTCTTCATTTTCCTTCTCTCTAATGTTTTTCTGTTATAGAAATTAAAGAGAGAGGGGAGAGAGCCCAGCCCAGCTGCACCTCCTAGTAGCAGCATGCCACTAGGCCAGGCCGACCCACCAAACCCCTTGAGGCCCAACCCTTTCTAACCCTAGCGAGCATCTGCCCGATCCTCATCTCCCCTCGTTTCCCCTCCCCCGCCACTCACACACGCTCGCACACGACTAGCGCCAGGAGGAGCGCCCGTGCTCGATCCCCATGACACGCCTCCCCTGCTAGTGACGCCGCCCTCCTTCCTCTTCTGCGTCGACGCCGTCCATCCCCATTGCCCCGCTGCATCGCCTGAAGCCACCACGCGTCTCGCCTCTTCCGTTTGCTTCCCTTGCTTCGAGCAGCAGCTCGGGAACGAGTAACCCCGCCGGCCTGCCAGGCCACCAGGTCTCCCTCCGCCGTCGAGCAGCCCAGCAGATGAGCCCCGCGCCTCCCCTGCCTCGGTTTTGGTCATCCCCACGACAAGTCCCTCTGCTGCTCCCCTGCTTCGCGCCTGCAGTCGTCGTCCTCCACGCCGTCAGGAGCGCCAACTCCACTAGGTCGTCGTCCCGCGCCCAAGCTCCTCCGCCCTCCTGCGCCTCCCTGCATCGTGCCCTACTTCACCCACCTCGCCGGCAGGTTCCGGCCCTGCCTCGAGCACCCCCGCGCCGGAAGCTGCTTCCTGCGCCTCTGCATCGATATGCCAGAGCCGCATGTCGCCGGATCCCGCCCTTGTCACCTCGTCGCTGTACCTCATCCTCGACCCTAGATCCATTCGTTCCAGCCGCCACCTTGTCGTCCGTTGGCTTCCTGCTGCTGCCTTCGAGCACCATCGACGCATCTTCGTGTGGAACCTGTCAAGTACCCCGACGTTCATCACCATGCTCGACTACAACGCCAAACTACCCTCGGCCCGGGGACACGAAGTTGTTCGCCTACAGGGATTCATGGAGTACCCTTCGGATGCGCCAAGTTCGACTACATGGACGGTCAAGTACCTCTACCGCCGGCCGGACATCTATGGAAATGTGTACAACTACCGTCGCCAAGCCCGTGAGTACCACTACTTCCATGACATCCGTGAACCACTACTTCCACTACCGTCGCGAGAACGACTACTTCCACTACGGCCCGTGTACCACTACTTCCTTCGTCGAAC
The DNA here is from genome assembly GCF_018294505.1 of Triticum aestivum. Taxonomy (NCBI): domain Eukaryota; kingdom Viridiplantae; phylum Streptophyta; class Magnoliopsida; order Poales; family Poaceae; genus Triticum; species Triticum aestivum. Next base: position 291,715,339 of record NC_057813.1, on the reverse strand, counting down.
TCGACCCGCTCTGAAATGCACGCTTCGAAGGTATAAACCCGAGACAACGCCCGCGAACAAATGCTTGCGTGTTGTATGAGATGCTCGTGTTTGCACGTGATCGAATTGTCGCTTGCGATGCCCCTCTTTTTCCATGCCACCGACACGTGGGAACCCGGTATCCGGGATCACCCCACCTTCTTTTGCATGTTCCGTACGTCCACACTTTCTTTTGCACCGACATCTCAACGAGTTGTCGGATCATCGAAATGTTGCCGTGGCACCATTTCCGTTGTCGTTGCCGTGGCACCCCTTTCGTTCCGCCATGGTGACCAAATGCTTCATAACATGCTCATGTCAGCATTTTCATAAAATTGCATAAAACTTGTTTATGTCATCCGCATCATGATAACAACATTTAAAATGCTTAAAATTGTGTTTGCATTAAATTGCTAAATAACATATGGGAATTTCCGGAATTGTTGTTTGTTGTTTCCGGCCTCACTTAAACTTGCCTAGATAGTTAGTTCAATTATGTTTCACCTCTTGCCATGTTTATAACAACACGTAATATTGTTGTGTTCCTAAACGAGAGAGAACTAAATAATTGATGTGGTGTTTCGTCAATATGCAACTCGTTGCATATTGAGCTCCACTTAACTTGTAGTGTTGTTTGTGCATATTGCCATGCCATGCCTCATTAAACCGGACATGCATCATGACATGTTTATGCTTGTGTGTTCACCATATGTTTGCTTCTTTCCGGTTTGCCTCTGTCGTTAGCTTCGGTTTCGTTCCAGAGTTGTGAGGATTTGTTCGACTATGTCTATTTGTCTTCTTCATGGACTCGTTCTTCTTCCTTGCGGGATTTCAGGCAAGATGACCATTACCCTCGATATCACTTCTATCTTTGCTTGCTAGTTGCTTCGTTCTATTGCTATGCTGTGCTACCTATCACTTGCTCTTCAAGCCTCCTAAATTGCCATGTCAGCCTCTAACCTTTTTCACCCTACCTAGCAAACCATTGCTTGGCTATGTTTCTGCTTTGCTCAGCCCCTCTTATAGCGTTGTTAGTTGCAGGTGAAGTTGAAGATTGCTCCATGATGGACAGGATTATGTTGGGATATCACAATATCTCTTATTTAATTAATGCATCTATATATTTGGTAAAGGGTGGAAGGCTCGGCCTTATGCCTGGTGTTTTGTTCCACTCTTGCCGCCCTAGTTTCTGTCATACTGGTGTTATGTTCCTTGATTTTGTGTTCCTTATGCGGTTGGGTGATTTATGGGACCCCCTTGACAGTTCGCTTCGAATAAAACTCCTCCAGTAAGGCCCAACCTTGGTTTTAACATTTGCCACCTAAGCCTTTTTCCCTTGGGTTCTGCAGACTCAAGGGTCATCTTTATTTGAACCCCCCCCCCCCCGGGACAGTTCTCGTTCAAGTGTTGGTCCGAAACGGGCAGACTGCGGGGCCACCACGGGGCAACTCGAGGGCTGGTTTTACTCGTAGGCTGACCTATCCATTGTGCCCTGAGAACGAGATATGTGCAACTCCTATTGGGATTTGTCGGCACATCGGGCGGCTTTGCTGGTCTTGTTTTACCATTGTCGAAATGTCTTGTAAACCGGGATTCCGAGTTTGATCGGGTCTTCCTGGGAGAAGGAATATCCTTCGTTGACCGTGAGAGCTTGTGATGGGCTAAGTTGGGACACCCCTGCAGGGTATAAACTTTCGAGAGCCGTGCCCGCGGTTATGTGGCATATGGGAATTTGTTAATATCCGGTGTAGAGAACTTGACACTTGACTTAATTCAAACGCATCAACCGCGTGTGTAGCCGTGATGGTCTCTATTCGACGGAGTCCGGGAAGTGAACATGGTATTTGTGTTATGATTGTGCGTGAGTAGTTTCAGGATCACTTCTTGATCACTTCTAGCTTCATGACCGTTCTGTTGCTTCTCTTCTCGCTCTTAATTGCGTATGTTAGCCACCATATTTGTTTAGTGCTTGCTGCAACTCCACCTCATTACCACTCCTACCCATAAGCTTAAATAGTCTTGATCTCGCGGGTTTTGAGATTGTTGAGTCCTCGTGACTCACCAGATACTATCACAACAGTTGCAGGTGCCGATGAAACCAATGCAAGTGATGCAACCAAGCTCAGATGGGAGCTCAATGAAGATCTTGGTCGTTGCTATGTTTCGTTTCATGTCGATCAGTAGTGGAGCCCAGTTGGGATGATCGGGGATCTAGCAGTTGGGTTATCTTCTTTTCTTTTGGCCTCCTCCGTAGTCAGACTATGTGTGTACTCTGAATGATGTATGATTTATTTATGTACTTGTGTGAAGTGGCGATTGTAAGCCAACTCTTTATCCCAGTCTTGTTCATTACATGGAATTTTGTGAAGATGACCCTTCTTGCGACAAAACCACAATGCGGTTATGCCTCTAAGTCATGCTTCGACACGTGGGAGATATAGCCGCATCGTGGGTGTTACACATCGGGAGGACACCGGCCGTTGCCGCACACTTGAGCTAATCCGCTGAGCTGAACATGGTGGCGCACACAGACCACCTGAGGGGGCGCGTGGCCTCAAGCTTGGGAAGGACTGCATTCACCTCACGAGCAAACTGCTTGAAGGTGTGCTAAGAGGCTAGGGCCTGGGCACCGCCCAAGATGCAAGCGATTGCGCGTGGCTCCTAGAAGCCTCTAGCCCCCTCGTCCTGTTGATGGTCGTCATTCCTTCTCGACGGTGGTGGCAGAGGAGGAAGTCCTGAGTTGCCTTGGGGGCGATCCTCATGAGGCTGATCCCTCCAAGCCCCCTCGCGAGGCTGGTCCTGCCAGCGGTCCTCGCGAGGCCGGTCACGCCACCCTTGGCGAGGGCCTCGGTCGTCCCATCGTCCTCCACCTCTTCCTCCGCCTCGGCCGTAGCCCCGATCATTGCACTCGGGGCGTTGACCGACACAGCTTTCTCGCATGGCCCTGAGCTCTTGGCATTCGTTGGTGTCGTGGGTGTGGAGATCATGGTACACATAGTACCAGCTGCCTTTGGACGACTCTGGCTGGTCCCTGCCACGCTTCATGTTCGGCTCTGCTACGAGTATAGCTGCTCCCTTGCGCTTCACATCCTTGGCCTTGGCCTTCTTCTCTTCTGGGTCTACTGCTGGGAGCTCGAGAAGGGAGAGGCGTCCCTCCTCAGCCCTTGCGCACTTGGTCGCCAGGTTGAACAACTCCAGAGACGTGCACAGATCTTCGTGGATTGCTAGCTCCTCCTTCATCTTGACATCGCGGACACCGTCAGAGAACGCCAAGATGATGGCCTCCTCGGTCACCTTGGGAATCTTGAGGCCAGCGTTGTTGAAGCGCTGGATGTACTTCTGCAAGGTCTCTCCGTTTGCTGCTTAATGCGGCACAAGTCACCCACGGTCAGCGGATGTTTGCGAGTGCCCTGAAAGTTGGCAATGAAGCGAGTGCGCATCTCGTCCCAGGAGGAGATCGTGCCAGGAGGCAGGTTCAGAAGCCAGGTGCAGGCACCGTCCTTGAGTGCCATGGGAAACCAGTTCTCCATGACCTTTTCGCCCCCATTGGCAGCTTCGATGTCCAGCTCATAGAGCTGCAGGAACTCCGCGGGGTCGGTAGTGCTGTCGTAGCGAGGGGGCATGTCAGGTTTGAACATGCCCGGCCAGGCGAGACTGCGTAGCTCGGTGGTGAAGGTGCGGCAGCCTGCGGTGGCCACCAGAGCTCTCTGTTGATGCAGGGCTTGCTCCTGGGGATTCCCGTGTGCCGCTGCCTGGAGCAGCGTGGGGTCTTGACATGCTGGCGCAGGGATGCGGTCATGGCGTGCCGATGCCGGGAGCACGCGAGCACCTTCTTGGGGACGAGGGATTTCTTGGCAGCTCCTTTCTTGTCGTGCAGGCGCTGGACGCGGTGGATCTCATCCTGGGGCAGCGCGCCTTGGAGCCAGGGCGCCTTCTTGGGAGGAGGTGGTGGAGGCACCTCCTGGGCTGCACCACCCATGCAGGATGGAGGGTGAGGCAGCGAGAGGGATGGCATAGGGGAGCCCCCTGCGGCGCTCACGAGCTCGGTGATGCGAGTGAGCCACTCCTCATAGAGGTCATCGGCGGGACGGTAGTGCAGGAGCTCACGTGCTTGGAGCAATGTGGCATGCATGTCCGTGGGGCCGCGACGGGCCTGGGACAATGAACCGGCTGGAGTCAGCGATGGGGTAGCGGTGCGGCCTTCCCGCTGCACCAAAGGATGCAACAACGAGGCCTACTGCTCGTTCCCCGTCAGGCCGGTGGCGGCGTTGGCGTCAGGCGACGGGGAATGACGGGGACACCAGCCTATGGGAGCCGTCTGGGCGACGCGGGCGGCGAGAGTAGCCCGACGCTCAGCGCGAGCTCGGCAAGCATCAGCCATGGACACGACGGGCGATCGAACGCAGAACAGCGGAAGAAAGATTACGGTGGACCCCTACCTGGCGTGCCAAATGTTGGATGTTGGGTTCCGGCAGACCCTTAAGGTTCGAACTCTAGGGTGCTCGCGAAGATCTTCCCCCTACCAATCCACGTCTGATCGCCTCACGAGAATCTAAGCAAAACGATGAACAACATGAGGGACACAAGGTTTATACTGGTTCAGGCCACTGTTGTGGTGTAATACCCTACTCCAGTGTGTGGTGTGGTGGATTGCCTCAAGGGTGGATGATGAACAGTACAAGGGAAGAACAGCCTCGCGAGAGGTGTTCTTGTGGTGGTGGTTTTCTTGAGAAGGATCCGATGAGAACTCAATGCCCTCAACTATGGTGGCTAGCCCTATTTATGGAGGCCCTAGTCCTCTTCCGAAATATTGAGCGGAAAGGGAGCCAACAATGTCCATTTTGAAGGGGAACATCTAGTACAAGTTATCCTGACTAAAGTTGGTCTTCGGCTGCCAAAGGCACCGGCGATGACTCCGTCTTGGGCTCCACGGTGACCTCCATCCTGCCGCTCTGCTGGTCTTGGTCTCGTTGCACTGAAATGGTAACCTTTGCCCGATGCCTCGGTACTCCACGCCTGTGCCTGCCCCCTTTGCACTAAATAGGAAACAAGGACTCTGCGCGGGCCGGCACCTGCCTGGCACCCGCCTGGTCTCGATCGTCATGGCTTGCGTCACGAGCACCTCGCGAGGTACCCTTGCCTTGATCTCTCTGCCTCCTCGCGAGCCCTGGCGGGGCCGCTCCTGAGGAAGTCTTGTGTCGTCCGCCCCGCGAGGCTTGGCCCCTCGCGAGGGTCTTGAGTCTTGCGTTGATGAAGATGTGCCGTACTGGGCCACCACTCGAGCCACACCGCAGGCCGTGGGCAGGCAAGTTTGGGGACCCCCGTTCCCAGAACGTCGACAGCGCCGGGCCTGGTGACTCATATTACCTGATAAGGGCCTTCCCACTTTGGCGTCAACTTGTTTGAATTCTTGGCAGACTGAACACGCCGAAGAACAAGGTCGCGTTCCTCTGGGCTTCAGGCGTGAACATTGAGGCTATGGTAGCGGCGCAAGGCTTCTTGGTAGTGAGCGGCTCGCACAATAGCCTGGAGACAATCTTCCTCGCGGAGCATTGCATCATCTTGGCGCAACTGCTCTTGCTCAAGCTCATCATAAGCGAGCACTCGAGGTGACCCATATATGAGTTCCTTGGGGAGAACTGCTTCTTCTTCGTATACCAGGGAAAAGGGTGTCTGGCCAGTGGCTCGATTTGGTGTCATTCTGATTGACCAAAGAATCATTGGCAATCACTGATGTAATATAACTCTGCTATGCTTTGAACTGAATGCATGCTATTTCCCTGTCTGATTTCTTTTTGTATGTACTATACCTACGCTTAGTCAGATAGGCTTGCCAGCGCGTTAACCCTTGCCGTCGGCGCTTCGAAGGACAGATCCTTAGTAGCCTGCTTGGGGGAGTCGCTGCCAGGCAAGCCACCTTGCCGTTCTTGGCGTAGCCACTTGAGCTGTTGAGCGGATTCGAAACAGAACAAGGGTGCGGCCAATAGTGGCAGGGTTCCTTCACGTGCAGGTTTTCCATACAAAGACCAAGACCATCCAAGGAAAATAACCTTACAAAAAGGAATTACTCAAGGTTTTCCGTGACTTAGTTTTTTGTCGCCGCGCGGATCATAGTTGTGGCTGCAAACGATGTTGCTCGCCTTGCTTCTCCTATCTAGGTGGTGTGGGCGATCTTGATCTCCTCCGCCACCAGCGTCCGCAACATCACCCGTCCATGCTGGTGCGGGTGGAGCGGCTCCGGACGAGCCGACCGCTGCGATCGCCTTCTTTTTCGGAGCCATGGCAATGAAGAAACTGCTGCACTAACTAATAAACCAGATTGTCACAACTAACTCCCCCCTACCTGGTGCGCCAAGGATGTCAGGGAAACGAGCACCTATGGCATCAGGGGCGATCCCTTCTACGTTCAGCGGGGAGAGGAGCTGCACGAAGAGCAGGTCTAGAAGTCAGCACAAGGGGATTTTTACCCAGGTTCGGGCCGCAAGGATGCGTAATACCCTAGTCTTGCTTGAGTGTATATATGTGTTCTTGAGCTTTTGAACTAGCTGTGGTGCATGCCCAGTCCAAAAAGTCCCAATCCCCTCTTAGTATGCCTCGGGCCTCCTTCTATATGTCAAGGGGTTGCCACTGCGGCACACAGGAGGTGGAAAGTATCTACAGTATACATACTTATCCCGGGCGTCGTAGGACAAACACATTTAATGCGCTGCCTACGTGCCCCTTCACTTTATCGGGGATGGCAATAGAGGTCATCCCGTCCGTCGCCGCCCCTCCTTGCTTTGACACGTGTCCAGGCTAATGAAGGCATGCAGTGCCACGCTGGCTAGCTAGCTGCTGTGTTGGCGCGGTGGTAGAGCCTCCAAGAAGATCTACATGCTGCCACGCAGGCGCCTACTTAATTGGCACACTGGTCATTGCACTGGAGTGATGGTGAGGTGGAAAATCCTTGCCGGGCGCGGGCCTGGCCGCGGACCAGCAATCATCCCTGGCAAGGCTTGCCGGGGGCCTCGCGGTCGTCCCCGACAAGGGTCTTGCTGGGGGTCTTCATCTTTTGGTCCCACGTGGACCCAGATGCCATCAATCTTCATGAAGATCTGCATGCTACCACGCATGTGTTCCCAAATCTTGGCCTTAATGTTGTCGATGGTGTCAGAACTCTCAGCCTCAAGGGTGATGGCCTTGCTAGTGTTGCGTAGGTTGCCCCGGCAAGGAGCTTGTCGGGGCTACGTACGCCGCCTCGGCAAGGATGCTGCCGGGGGAGGTTCTTGAAAGGGCTATTTATCGACTAGAGGGGGTGAATACGCGATTTTTATGAAAGTCTTCAAAACATGGGAGTTTCGAAGACAAACAATAGAAATGACACTATTCGTATGAAACAGAAGGTAGACTACACTAGACAAGCCATAGTCAAGTATTCAATGAAGTGAAAGGATGAAGACTATCAGCAGCTAGGATGTGGATCAAGATGGAAGATAGTATGAAGCCAATCAGAACAAGTAGTCACACAGTGAAGTCAAACAGATAATGCAAGCAGGCAATGACTTCACAAAGACAAACTATACGTAAAGAGAAGTGAGAGATAGAACAAGTGGCTTCGGGAGGACAGAGATTTGTTCGACCAATTCCAGTTGTTGTGACAATTGTAGGTCTGGTTAGGGAGGCTGAGATTCAACTCAGAAGACCGCCTCTTCACCTTATTCCCCTTGAGCTAAGGACACTTAGTCCCCGCCCAATCACTCTGGTAAGTCTTCAAGGTAGACTTCCAAACCTTCACAGACTTTGTTCACTGGCAATCCACAATGACTCTTGGATGCTCGGAACATGACGCCTAACCGGCTGGAGGATTCACAGTCCTCAAGTGTAACAAGTCTTCAGATCACGTGGACAGAAAGACTTTAGTGATGCCAAACTCTCTTTGGGATCTGGGTGGTTTGGGCTTTGTCCTTGCAAGGATTCTCTCTCAAATGCTTCGGAGGTGGGTTGCTCTCAAACGACAAAAGCCGTGTACTAACTCTGAGCAGCCACCAATTTATGGTGTAGGGGGTGGGCTATTTATAGCCACTGGGCAACCCGGCCTGATTTGTCTGAAATGCCCTGTGTCACTAAGGAACTGCCATGTGTCACAACGGTCAGATTTCAAACACACGCGACAGCTTGACTTGGGCTACAAGTAAAGCTGACTCATCCGACTCTGGATAAGATTTGCTCTCATTGTCTTCGCTCGAAGACATAGGATTTGGTTGAGCATTACTTCAGTCACTCTGACTTTGTTCACTTGGACTCCACTTAACAGTGCGGTGGTTCCTATGACTCAACCAAGAAGAAAAGGAAACAATGAAACAACTAGTCTTCGCGCTCCATAGTCTTCACTCTATGTCTTCTCATGTCATAGTCTTCAACGTGAATAGCTTCACAGACCACCATTGTCTTCAATGTCTTTACACATTTTTAGGGGTCATCTCCGGTAGGTAAACCAAATCAATGAGGGACTACTACCTGTGTTATCCTGCAATTCTCACAAACACATTAGTCCCCCAACCAAGTTTGTCATAAATACTCCAAAACCAACTAGGGGTGGCACTAGATGCACTTACAATCTCCCCATTTTTGGTGATTGATGACAAACTGGTTGAAGTTTTCAACGGGGATAAAAGTATGTGAAATTGTAAAGGATTAAGATATTGTATTCATAGGTGGCAAAAAGGCTCCCCCTGAATATGTGCATATAAATGTTTTGCGTTGGAATGCAAATGCACATGGCAGGTTGTACTCGTGGAGATCCTCTTCACCATATGAAGACAATACATCATGCATGAATAGATGTACAAGAATAATGACATGCATAATGAAAAATGGACGTCTGCGGAATGACTTCATGCAGGATTTATCATCACACATGCGGAATTTATCATCGCATCATAGAATAGCAGAAAAAGTAGCAGACGGCCATCAAGTTTAAGTGTTACAACTCAAAGAACCAAATGTATCAAAAGTGAGAGTTGTAAACACCAGGCAAAAGTATAGCAACCACCCATATGGACCCGCTTGAAGACTATCAACATATGCTTCTCCCCCTTTTGTCAGTGAGGACCAAAAAGGTTTGAAGACATAGTCGCTACTCGTTCCCATGAGGAGTAGGTGAGGCAGCAGGGTCGTCGTTGAGAGTTGATGGTGCAGAGGAACTTGGTGCAGTGTTGATACGCGTCGAAGTTGAAGGTGGTGAAGTAGCATCATCGGTGTCATCAAGGACTCTGGCATTAACAGTCGCCGTGGAGGAGGAGTACTCTGAATCTTCAAGAGACGGGGTTCGACGCAAGACAGCATTCCTGGGAGGAGTGGTGTCGAACTTGAATCTTTCTATGAAGCCATCGTCTTGAAGATCAGCTTCAGCACTGAGCAATGTCAAACTCTTCCAGGACCTCTGTCGTGGAAATATCACGTCAGATGTCCTCGTGAAAGGACTTAGTCATGGAGCCATCGCGACGGGTTAGCTTAAAGGGGTTAAACCGGACAAAGGACACGAGGATTTTATACTAGTTCGGCCCCTTCGATGAAGGTGAAAGCCTATGTCTAGTTGTGTTGGGATTATTGGGGTCTCGATAACCAGGGAGCTAAACACGCTTTGCCTAGATCTTGAGTTGTTGTTTCTTGTCCCTGAACCGCCGCCAGGTCGTCCCCTTATATACACGGGTTGACGCCCGGCTGGTTATAGAGTCCCGATGCCGGCTCATACAAGTGTCCGGCTCAGTCTCTCCTTCCCTAACTTACAATACAAGTTACATAACCATGGCAGTTTACCACTATGGGCCCTAATCCGCCTTTAGGCTCTGGGCCTCTAAGCTTCATTAGTAAAGCACCATCTTCTGGGTCTTCATGGGCTTCAATATAGTTGAAGGTGAACCGGTCTCTCCTGGGCAGTTTACATTCAGTAGTTATATCCCCAACATTAGGCCCCAGGTTGATTTGAACCTGTTCATGTCAATCTTCAATACTTAAAGTTCCATGCACATCTCCTAATATTTCTTGTAAACCGCCATGATGTCTTCTCCTGTAAACTTTGTTAAATCGCCGTAACGTCATCCTCTAGACAAAGCAACTGATTATCATGACGTCATCTCTGTATAAAAAGATTAAAAAGATTCCCTTCATTAATGGTACCCCGAAGATCGAGGCGACAGCCGCGCCCACTTTTGCCGCTTCAGGCTCCTTGATTCCCGCGCCTGCCATTTATCCCTTTGCCTTATAAATAGGCTTAGGGGTCCTTTCTTTCTTATCCTTCCGTGCCTCTTCTTCCTCCTCGCGACGCTCAAGCTCTGAAGCTCCGCCGCCGCCCTCAACCTTCGAGCACTGCATCGACAAAGGCCGCTGCATCAACCTGATTGTACCAGAAACCTGCGGCTCTTCTCCGCTATCCCTACGCATCTGGTAAACCTCCTCCTCTCAACCCTAGATCTGTATTTAGGGTTTCTGCGTTCATCCATGCTCCCACATGTTCATCTTTGCTTGCTACCTTTTTGCATATTGTTGAAACTAGATGAACTTATCCTCCTGCTCCGGCGGCCATTGATACATAACTTTAGTTTACCTCGCCGTAGTATCTCCTCTTGCCTTGATAGTTCCCTTCTGGACTTATGGTGTTCTGTTGTCGCCATTTTAGGGCTCAGAATAATCTTCTTACTGAACCACGGTAGATCCAAATTTACACTGTCATTTTGTGAAACCTGTTTCTGTCGACACTTAGTAGATTTTCAGCTCTGGCTCTTCCACCTAAGGGCGGTTTAAATTTTAGTGGTTGACAATCTGCCATATACCATTACCCTCACTTAAACCGCCATCTTGACTTGAATAGTAATTTCTGGTTTATCTCACATGTATGCTTTGATCAAATTCCAGGTTTAACACCGATTAGTGCACTTGAACCGTCAATCGTAAACCGACCTTCATTTTTCCTTTACAGTTTGCTTTCCAAGATGACCAAACAATTCTCTGCTTGCAACTGGGTTCCGTCCCGGATCACGGAAACACAAATCAATGTTACCACTGGCGCTTTAGTCTCAAAAAGGGTCCTTCATTGGCGAGTCCCTGTCCCTGAGTGCCCCCCTGAGCCTCAAGATGGAGAGGTGATTGTATTTATGAAACACTTAGACCGGGGATTTAGCCCGCCCGGATCAAAAAAATTCCGGGATGTCCATGCGAGCTTACAGCTCCATCCACAAGATATTGGACCGAATTCCGTGTCTAATATATGCAATTTTCAAGTATTTTGTGAAGTTTACCTTCAAGAAGTACCAAGCTTTTTCGGGATTTTTTCCATCTAAACCGCCGCACGGAGTTCTCTGATGGTCCCAACACAGAACTTGGTGGGGTATCAATTCATAAGAGAAAAGAAGTTGATTTCCCTCATGCAAAACACCACAGCCATCCCAAAGATTGGAACCGAACTTGGTTTTATTGCCAGAACATTGCCCCTGCTGGAGAAAATCCTTTGTCGGGTTACCGCCCTCGCCGGCTTAGCAATGGCCACCCGTTACCTCAATGATTAACTGCCAAAGAACGGCAAACTTATGCACCTCAACTCGCCAAGCTCCGGGCTCTCCTGCCAACGGTTTGACTGGTATTGATCTCGTCCACTGCTGGGTTTCTTGGGGTATTCTGCCTTTAAGTCGCCGCCCCGGATTAATGCATGAATACACTGGCAACATCAAGGATCCTCAACGATATCATGAAATAGAAATGACGGACGTTGAAGTTACTGAATATGTGAAGAAGATGCTTGACGAACCGATCCCCGCATGCAGCCAAACCGGGTTGCCACCTTTTTGCACCTCCAACAAACCACCAGCGGTATAGTTTAACTTAGTGCTTAGTGATCCGCCTCCGCTTTAGTAATGTGCTAATACTCCTTTGTTTAATTTCACAGGCCAACAACTCCTTCTGGAGGCGGAATACTCAAGATAAACCGGTTAGGGCTCCTCGTGCGAAAAGCAAGGTCACAAAGAGAGCTGCCAAGAAGAAAACCGCCGAGTCTTCTAATCCGCCAGAAGATATTGACGAATCAGATCCAGAGGTAGAACTTGACTCGCTTGGTTCCTTTTTCATACACCTTATTGACAATGACTATTCCCAGGATGATGCGGAGGCCAGCCGTGCGGACCATGTTGAGGTAATCTCTCTTTCCTCCGATTCAGATCTTGTGCCGCTTCAAAGATTTCGCCGTGCAGTTAGCAAAGTAAAATACTCTCACCCTCTTGCTTATTTGGATACAAAATTTTCTTTGAAGACACAGCAACATGAAGAGCGTCGCACAACCCGGCACAGTGGCCAGCAAATCACCTCTTCCTGTTTACCAGATACACCAACCCGGAAACGTCGTCCAGAGGTTACTTGTTCTCCCGAAAAACTTTACCCTATGAAGGGTTTCTTCTGATACCCACTCAATCCGTCTGATCCGAATTACCAGGTGTCTTCCAATTTGTCTGGCGGTTCATCAACCACTCAGCTGCCTCCCCTTAAAACCGTCCCTGGGTAAATATACCGCCCTTCATATTTTTCCTTCATAGTTCGGTTTACCGTGCTAATCTTTGTTTTGATATCACAGTGCCAAAGCCCGTATGAGCAAGAAGGCTAAAACCAGTGCCCCTATTGGTGAAGTTGAACCGGAGAGGGCTCCTGAGGGTATCAGTAGAAATGCTGATGTTATGGATGATTCCGCCCCACAAGGCGAGAACACTGAAGCTAATCCACTGGAAGCTGACCCGGCCACTCATATTGATCCATCGAGCCCTCATGCTACTCCTTCGAGCCCAGCTGCTAATCCGCCAAGTCCAGCCAGGGGTACCGTCAATCCGCCAAGTCCACCAAAGGGTGATGATGATGATGTTGTCATTACTGGCACGGGTCACACTAATCCTGGTAATCCGGTTGTCTTGTCCAAACATACTGCCAAGGAGGAATTCACTGCTCTGGGCAAGGGGAAAGGGAAGATGGATTTATCCAACTTCATCAACCTTAGCGCCGAGGAACTTCATTCCGGTTTTTTAATCCGCCTTTACACCAGCCGTGACTTTGAAGCCGGTTTGGTGAACCTGATGAAGGAACGTTATGAGGTAATCTTCAAGAACACTCTGAAATTTACTCTATTCTGTATATCTCTTCCATTGTAGCCCCCAAGGGTCGGGTTATCTTTTAAAGATAAACCGAGACTTCGATATAACGAATACTTTAACTGAGTAGCCGCCAAGGGCCGGTTTGTCTTTTGAAGATAAACTGGGACTGTCTGTCCTTGTTAATTGCCTTTACTTATAACTTATCAATTATGCATTAGCCCCCAAGTGCCAAGCTTAATACCTGGATTGAGCCTTGGGAATTAAAAAATACTCACTTTTAAAAAGCAATCCACATTAGCCCCCAAGTGCCGAGTGCATAACTTGTCATGTGCTTGGGACTTTAACAACTTCATCTTCTGACTGTTGCAGACCGAGAAGACCATCAAAGAATCTCAAATCTCCGACCTCCAAGAAAACATCAAGTCCCAGCAAGAGGAGACCTCTAAAGCCAAAGAGGGGCTAAAGGATGTTTTGACAACCATGGAGCAATTGAAGGATAGCTTCAAAAATGAATGCACCAACTGGGAAACGGAGAAAGCTGCTTTGTTGAAGCGGGCTGAAGATGCTGAAGCAGCTCTTAAGCCGGTGACGGAAGAGCTGACAGGGCTAAAACATCAAGTGGATGCTATGACTTCTGCAATCTTTGGTAAGTACTTTGTCATAACCGGTTTGAAAATATCTTGAACTCTGCCGGTTTAACATCGAATTCTTAAACCGTTGCAGGTAATCGCATTACTTAGCTGGGCACAGATATGCGAATGAAATTGAAGACATCGTACACTTTGATTGAGCAATTATACACTGGTGCCCAACGGGTTATCTGGGCAGTCTCATACAACAAATCGGCTCCAACATTGATCAAGGATACATTAGCAAGATTATCCATGACACCGGCTCAGATAGAAGAGGTGAAACGATCTGCTGCCAGGGCTGGCGCTTTACTGGCACTGACTCGGGCCAAAGCATGGACATCTGACTTGGATCCAGTCGATATCACCAAGGGATTTCCGGATGAACAAGCAGACGGGTCAGCATTTGACAACGAAGCCCTCAAAGCCCTGACAAAGGAGATGCGTCCGCTATCAAGTCAACTAGCTGCAGAGGCTAACTTGACTGTTCATCGTTCCTTTTACGATGAAAGGATTCAGCGGGTTGATACGACTGTGACCGAAGCGCAAAACCTTATCCCGCCAATCCGTAAGCACACTTACGCCCCTGATGTTGACTCGTCCAATCTAATAAGTGAAGAAGCTGTATTTCATGATCTAACCCGGATTGACTAGACCACCATTGACTTCCATCCTTTGGGTGGAGAGGAGGAGGTTGAACCGGCGCCTGAAGATCCATCAACTTCACGTCGTCCTGGCAATGAGTCTTAATCCAGCATTCGAGTTACTTTAACAGACTTTGTCGTGTAAAAACAATCAACATTTTGGGCCTCAAAGCGCCTTGTAATAGGCTAGTGCAAGTACTTTAATCTTTGGCACTGATACATAACGTTGGTTGATCCGTCATGATATTTGCTATGCTTGGTTACACTTTGATAATTTTCATGCGATTCTGATATCTGCATATAAAAAATTGTCCTGGCGGTTTACCGCCGGATGGGTCATAATGCCCAAGATAAAGCATGGCTAATAACCAAAGCGGAATAAATATGAAATAACTCATACCTGTGATATGAAATCACTTAGTTGGTTAATCAACTGTTATTGTAGTAAGGGTGAAGACCCAAATCTTGAGTTGTTATAACTCTCACCATGTAATGATGTTTGTGTAATAAGTCATGTCGGGTTATGATGAACACCAGATGATCAAACTAGCGACATATAGTCAAAGCCAGGCTGGGTTAACAAACGCCGGTTTGATAATAAGGTCTGACAACTTTTAGTTGATAGCCAAGCCGGGTTAACAAACACCGGGTTAGTATGATACCTGAAGAGCCAGACCGGATCAAAAGATACCGATTCAACATAAAACTCATCCAAAAAGAAAAAAACTTCTGACAAAGGCAAATAAAACCGTGTAATCGAGGCTTTTCGAGGGCTGCCAGGCCCAAATTCGAGGCTTTTTGTGGGCTGCCAGGCCGCTGAGTTAAACCATTTGACCAAGCCTTTTAAGATGGGCCTCCAACTAACCAATCGTCGTTTTAACTTTGACAAGTTCAGGGTCTCAATGAGAGTAACTATCAAACATTCGGTGGGTCATGTCAGGATTACCTGGATATGAGTGGCTTACTTGATGAAGGCAGGTTAACCCGGGGTTTTACGTGAATACACCAGGCTTCCAAGCCATGGGTCGATACCCAATTACAAGGGTCCTTTCAAACTCTTTGTTACTTTACACAAAGAGCCCCCAAGTAACTTTGTGAGCTGTGCTCATTGGGTGCCTATGTTTGAGCTATGCCTAGCATCCAGACTCTCTTTGGCCCCTTGGGTGTGAAGCTCCCAAGCTGTATTGTGGCATGATAGCCGGTTTAACAGGTAGTACTCCGCTTTGTCAGCTGAAGACCCCATGTAACTCAAAAGATATTTGAGAAAAAACAGCAGAGGCCCTGCTTATAGCAAGGATGCCGGTTTATTATATTGATCATAATATATACATTGTCGAAATATGTACATAAGAGAAGCCTATGGCTCAAGTATAGTAAGGCCAAAGGAGAGCTATGTTCCATGGCCGCCGGGTCTCCTCCTCAGAACTGCGTGAGTTGTCTCGAACGTCAATGAGGTAGTATGATCTATTGTGCAGATTCTGCTGACCACAAAGGGTCCTTCCCAAGGTGGGGATAGCTTGTGCATATCAGTCTGATCCTGGATGAGCCGGAGCACCAAGTCACCTTCTTGAAAGGTTCTTGTTTTAACCCGGCGGCTGTGATAACGCCGCAGGTCTTGCTGATAAACCGCCGAACGAGCCACAGCCATGTCCTGTTTTTCATCTAACAGGTCGAACGCCTCCTGGCGTGTTTGCTCATTGTCCGCTTCAACATAATTGGCAACCCGGGGCGAATCATGACGAATATCACTTGGGAGGACCGCCTCTGCCCTGTATACCATGAAGAAAGGTGTGTAACCCGTTGACCTGTTGGGAGTGGTGTTGATGCTCCATAACACAGAGGGTAATTCTTCCACCCAACAACCCGGCGTCCGCTTTAAAGGAACCATTAGCCGGGGTGAAAGTGCAACTATCCCTAGGTGGTTTTGGTAATTCATAACAACATATAGCTCATTGAGCTAATGCTATTCCAAGACTATTGTTTCAGGAAAGCTCAACGAATGGCATGGCATGGATGATGAAAGTGGATCCCTCAAAATACTAAGGACAAAGGATTGGCTCAAGCTCAAAAGCTCAAGACTCTTCATTTTACATTTTAGTGATCCAAGATCACATTGAGTCTATAGGAAAAGCCAATACTATCAAGAAGGGATGAGGTGTTGCTTAATGAGCCTCTTGCTTCATGTGCTTAGTGATATGCTCCAAAACCCTCAACTACTTTCCCACATCCACAAATGACCTAAACCTAAAGCCAAAATCGGTCACACCGATTCTTTCTATCCGGCGCCACCGATTCCAAAAGTCATAGCCACTGCCACAAACCCTAAGCAAATCGGTCTTACCGATAGGGATCTCGGTCTCACCGAGATGCGGTTGCAATCTCTCTGTTTCCCTTCGTAATGTTTCGGTCTAACCGAAGTGAGCGATCGGTCCCATCGAGATTGCAATGTAAACTCTCTGTTTCCTTTTTGTAACATTTCGGTCTCACCGAAAAGAGTAAATCAGTCCCACCGAGTTTACCTGACCAACTCTCTGGAAAGCTTATTACCAAATTGGTCTCACCGAGTTTGTGTAATCGGTCTCACCGAGTTTGTGTAATCGGTCTCACCGAGATTACGTTATTCCCTAACCCTAACCGAATCGGTCTCACCGAGATGCATGTCAGTCCCACTGAATCACTAACAGTCACTAGGTTTACTAAATCGGTCCGACCGAGTTTAATGATTCAGTCCCACCGAGTTTGGTAAATTGTGTGTAACGGTTAGATTTTGTGTGGAGGCTATATATACCCCCTCCACCTCCTCTTCATTCATGGAGAGAGCCATCAGAACAAACCTACACTTCCAACTTACCATTTCTGAGAGAGAACCACCTACTCATGTGTTGAGGCCAACATATTCCATTCCTACCATATGAATCTTGATCTCTAGCCTTCCCCAAGTTGCTTTCCACTCAAACCCTCTTTCCACCAGATCCAAATCCTATGAGAGAGAGTTGAGTGTTGGGGAGACTATCATTTGAAGCACAAGAGCAAGGAGTTCATCATCAACGCACCATTTGTTACTTCTTGGAGAGTAGTGTCTCCTAGATTGGCTAGGTGTCACTTGGGAGCCTCTGACAAGATTGTGGAGTTGAACCAAGGAGTTTGTAAGGGCAAGGAGATCGCCTACTTCGTGAAGATCTACCGCTAGTGAGGCAAGTCCTTCGTGGGCGACGGCCATGGTGGGATAGACAAGGTTGCTTCTTCGTGGACCCTTCGTGGGTGGAGCCCTCCGTGGACTCGCGCAGCCATTACCCTTCGTGGGTTGAAGTCTCCATCAACGTGGATGTACGATAGCACCACCTATCGGAACCACGCCAAAAACATCCATGTCTCCAATTGCGTTTGAATCCTCCAAACCCTTCCTTTACTTTCTTGCAAGTTGCATGCTTTAATTTCCGCTGCCTATACACTCTTTGCATGCTTGCTTGAATTGTGTGATGATTGCTTGACTTGTCCTAAAATAGCTAAAATCTGCCAAACTCTAAAATTGGGAAAAGGTTAAGTTTTTATTGGTCAAGTAGTCTAATCACCCCCCCTCTAGACATACTTCAAGGTCCTACAAGTGGTATCAGAGCTTTGGTCTCCATTTGCTTTGATTTCCATAGCTTTTGGTGGTCATAGCCTTGGTTTCACAACCTAGAAGAGTATGGCGTCTAGCGAGGGAAATTATCACCGTAGAGGTCCTTACTTTGATGGTACTAATTTTGCTAGTTCGAAGCATAAGATGAAAATGCATATTCTTGGACATAACCCCGCCGTTTGGGCAATTATTTGTATTGGCTTGCAAGGTGAATTCTTCGATGGGAGAGAACCGAATCGTGAAGCTAATGCGGAAGAATTGAAGATGCTGCAATACAACGCTCAAGCATGTGACATCATCTTCAATGGATTGTGCCCCGAAGAATTTAATAAAATCAGCCGTCTTGAGAATGCAAAGGAAATTTGGGATGCTTTGATTGATATGCACGAAGGTACCGAGTCCGTCAAGGAATCCAAGTTGGATGTGCTCCAAAGTCAGCTTGACAAGTTCAAAATGAAGGATGGTGAAGGTGTCGCTGAAATGTACTCTAGGCTTGCTCTTATCACAAATGAGATTGCCGGCTTAGGGAGTGAAGAGATGACCGACAAATTCATCATCAAGAAATCCTAAGAGCATTGGATGGAAAGTATGATACCGTGTGCACATTGATCCAAATGATGCCAAACTACAAAGATCTCAAGCCAACGGAAGTCATTGGAAGGATTGTTGCTCATGAGATGTCACTCAAGGATAAGGAGGAACTTCACAACAAGTCAAGTGGTGCTTACAAAGCCTCAAGTGAAGCCCCCACATCATCAAGTGAGAAACAAACCTTCAATGAAGAATTGAGCTTAATGGTGAAGAACTTCAACAAATTCTACAAGAGTAGAAGCAAAGAAAGAAGCTCCAAGTCAAGGTCTTATCATGACAAGAGATCTTCTAGTCGAGAGCGCAATTGCTACAATTGTGGGAAGCCTGGACACTACTCCAATGAGTGTATGGCACCCTACAAAAGAAGAGAAGATTCTCCAAGAAGAAGAAGCAAAAGAGAAGAATCACCACAAAGAGAGAGGAGGAGTAGAGATGATCGTTATGAACGAAGACCCTCACGGAAAAGTAAGGATTCAGAAAGGAAGGACAAGTCATCAAGGAGCTACACAAAACAAAGACATCAAGCTCATGTTGGTGAATGGGTTTCTGGCTCCGACTCCGACAAACACTCCGAGAGAAGCTATCACTCTGACTCCGAATATACTCAAGATGAAGGTGTTGCCGGTCTAGCACTTGTGTCAACCAACTCCTATGACATATTTGATTCACCAAATGAAGGTGTTGGAAGATGCTTCATGGCCAAAGGTCCAAAGGTAACACATCCCGAGTATGTTGATTTTAATAGTGATGAAGATGACTTGCTTGTGGATGATGATTTACTTGTTGACAACTCTAGTGATGAATACTATGATGAAATGTCAATTAATCATGCTAATCAAACGAATGACAATGATAAGGAGAAAATTGAGCTTCTAACTAAAGAACTAAACACTCTTAAGTTGGCTCATGAAACTATCTTCGAAGATCATCAAGAACTTTTAAGGGCTCATGAGAAGTTACGCTTTGAAAAGCTCAATCTTGAGCAAGAGCATGAGTTCTTAAAGGCAATCAATGATGATCTCCGCAAGAAAAGTTCTTCTTACATTGCCAAGCGTTTACTCTTATCTACTTACATGCCTCAAGTCAAGTCTAGTAACAAGTACAAGAAAGATACTTCCTCTAGTAGTAACAATAATAATGTCAAATCCAATGTTGTTGCTTCTAGTAGTTCTCTTGATTCCACTAATGATTCTCTTAGCCAAGTTACACTTGAGCAAGAAAATAGTTTATTGAAGGGAATTATAGAGAAAGGTGTTTACAAGAGCCTTGCCGGGAGTAAGCAATTCGAGGAAATTGTACGCAAGCAAGGAAGGCACCGGAAGAATCAAGGTGTTGGTTTTGAACGAAAGTTCAACGCCAATGGAGTTGAGTGGGAAGAAGATCAATACCCCAAGACAAAGTTTGTTCCTCAACAAGAGAAGTATGATCCTACTTCCTTCAAGGGGACACAAGCTCAAGATGATCTTCCACCACAAGACCACAAGAACAAAGGCAAGGACAAGCTTCAAGAAGAGATTGATGCATTTGAAGAAGCACCTAAAGCCTCGTTCAGTTGGGTCCCCAAGACTACGTCAAGTTCTACTTCATCAAGTACAACTACAACTCCAAGGATTCCCATCAAGATGATGTGGATCCCGAAGAAGAAGAACTAGAGAGTTCTTGAGGGTGACTCCGCCAACATTCTTCACTCATATCATTTTGGCAAGAACAAGTGCAATCAACTTTCACATCTTGCACTAGTTCAAGGAGTCACAAACCCTCATGTTGGTAAGGCAAGGGACAAGGTAACCTAATGTTTTCATGGACATCATCTTGTGTGTGCATCACTCTATGTCTATGGATATTCTTGTTTGTTCCTTGTGGGACTAACCCATGTAGGCAAGTTGAAAGTGCAACTCACTCCAAAGGATTGCTCCAAATGATCTACATCAACATTGAGCATCTACATCTTCAACACCTACATGAAGTCATCATCGACAAAACCCAAGGTTAGTTCATCCCTCTAAGGGGGATCTCACATCTAGGGGGAGCTTAACTCTAAGAATTGAGTCAAAGCAACTCTAATGGTGTGAACACATTAATGCATTATGAAAAAGTGGTAACCCCACTTGAGCTTAAACGATGAGTATGACCTATGATCAAATGTTCTCATTTGACTCCTAAGTCAATATACTCATATATAGATGACCTAGTCATCGCCAATTGCTTGATAGATGCTAAAATTGGTTGTGCATGCTTTGCCACATATTTCTATTGCCATCTTATTGTGTGAGCATGTTGGTGCATATTTTACTCATTCATGGACATCCACTTGTTGTTTTGTTTGTTTGGATTCTTTTCTTTGTGCCAAGTGGATGGACAAGAATGCCTAAGAACCTTCTTTAGCTATCTATGTTTTTCTCATCTCAAACTCTATTCATGCTACATCACAAAATTTGATCAAGTCAGATTCGAACCACTCTGTGTGAGGAGCACTCGGAGTCCTCGATTCGTCATAGACTTAAACTTCCAAAACCTCTTAGTGATTCTCGGTCTGACCGATCCTTCCATTTCGGTCCTACCGAGATCATCAAGCTGATCCGAGTTTTCAATCTCGGTGCAACCGATTTGAACTTTTCGATCTCACTGATTCACTGTAACTGAACACAGTTATGCATCTCGGTGCCACCGAGTTGTTCCACTCGGTCACACCGATAGGGACGAGCTATATATATAGCCACGGGCAAAATTTTGGAAATTTCTCCGAAACCCTTCACCCGCGCAACAGCTCGCTCTGCCATCGTGGTCTCCGGATCGTCTCCTTGTCGCCAGCAGCCTCCTGTCGCTGGTCTCAGCCGCCGTCAACGGATTTTGTCCCGCCGTTGCTACCGTAGCAAGTCCACCGCCAAGTTAGGGTATGGACTTAATCTTTGTGCTATCCACGTCTGATTCCTGGCACATTGTTTTCATATTGATTCTTGCCACAATTGAAACTCTTCTATCCAGCCAAAGTAGTTCATAGATTAGTTGTGATTCAAATTTTTAGGTTTAGGTTTCCGCCGAAACCATCTCGGACCCACCGAGTTGAAAAACTCGGTCTCACCAATTTGGCTTATGCCATTGCACTAGTGACTCTCGGTCTGGCCAAGAATTACTAATTGGTGCAACCGATTTGAGGATTCTGTGAAACCCTAGCAGTCTCGGTACCACCGAATTGAAACTCGGTCCAACTGAGATCATCAGTTTAGGTTCCAAAACTGCTTCGGTATCACACGAGTTTGAAAATCGATGGATCCGAAATGCTTTTTGTGGAAAACTAAGACTGAACTTTTGAGTCATTCTTTTGCAAAAACCTTTGCATTTTGTGATGCTCATCTTTTCTATCTCATCTATAACTCTTCACAGGGTCAGCAGTCAGCTTTTGCAGTATGTCTGATCAAAGTGACAACCAGAACAGGTCAGAAGAGCAGATGGACTTGAGTGAGGGCACTAGTCCCTCAACTACAGATGAAGGGAGCAGAAGTACTCCTAGCAATTTGCCTAAGGCTGCAACTAGGCAAAGGAGGAAAAGAACTTCAGATTCAGAGGATGAAGATTACAAAGCTAAGGAAGATGAGGCTACTTCCAAGAAAGTGGTGCTCTAGAAGGAATATGGCTCAGCAAAGGATATAAAGCCAGGCATGAAGATTAAAAGGCCTGCAAGAAGGCAACCTATGCCCAAGGCCAGAGCATCAACTCAACTGCCTGAAAATCCTGATCCCAAAGAGCCAGCTGACGAAAGCAAGAAGAGGAAGGAAAGGGCCAAGAAGACCATGGCCAGAGTTGTTGGGCAACCTTCCATGATGGAAGAGGAAGAGCTTTCTGCACCAGCACCAAAGGCACCAAAGCTTATGGGTGATGCTATTAAATCTGGGGTTGCAACATCTAAGCCCAAGGAAGCACCCAAAGCTGCCCCCAAGTCCAAGTCTGCACCAAAGAGGAATACCAGGAGTATTCCAGCTGCTGAGAAGAACAAGGCCCCAGTGCCTGAGGTTGCTGAGGAGGAAGATGAAGAAGGACAGGTTCTAAGGAAGCTCAAGCCAAAGATACCAGATCACAATGATGCCCATCCTGTGGCTAAGGACATGAACATCAGAAAAGACTCATGATTGAGGATATGGAGGATGGCAGATCCATATGCCACAAGGAGAAGAACTATTGTTGATTACAGGTTCCACACAAAGGAACAACAAGACTTCTATGAAACAATTCTGTTGGACAAGAAGCCCATAGTTTGTGACATGAGGTGGGTTGACTGGAAATTCATCAAGGAAAATAAACAGCACTATCCTGGAGTGCAAGACAGCTTTGTTGCTTGTGGAGTTGCAAATTTTGTTGGGCAAAAGCTCACAAATTGGAATGATGAACTTATCATGCAATTCTACTCCACAACACATTTTTACCCAGATGGAAGAATAGTTTGGATGTCTGAAGGTACAAGGTACCAGTCCACTATTGAAGAATGGGCAAGTCTGATCAATGCCCCAAAGGAAAATGATGATGATCTGGATGTATATGCCAAGAAGAAAATGGGACACAATACCATGGCTCACATGTACAAGGAGATCCCAGACAAAGCCCTTGAGACTTTCACTTTTGGATCAGTCCATTTTCTATTGTCAGGGCTGCCTACTATCAATTGGATTCTGAGGCACACTTTGTTGCCCAAGTCTGGTGACCATAACATGATCAGAGGGCATGCCATCAATATGTTGCATTTATTTGATGTGCCACAAAAATTCAAAGTCATGAGCCTTATAGTTGAAACCATAAAGAGGACTGCAGCAGATCATAAGAGGAGCTGTGGATATGCCCCTCAGATTCAAGAATTGATAAACGCAAAGATGGGCACAGGAAAATATCAGTTGGATAAGGAACACTTTCCAATCTATCCAGACTTTGAAGACAATGAGGTTGTCATGAATGAGGATGATCCATCATCAGTTCAAGCTCAAGAGAAGAAGGAGAAGGCAAGGAAGGAGAAGGCTGCCAAGATGCCAACTCAAGAGGAGGCATCTGAATATTTCTTGAAAACCAAACAGGAGCAGCTTGGTTACTTGATAGCATCATCTCTGAGGATTTAGAAGAGGTTGGCCACCCTAACTCAAAACCAGGAGAGCCTGGAAAGAATCATGGAACAAAAATTCTATGATCTAGATGTCAAGGTAACTGCGATTCAGTCAGTTGTGGAGCAGCTGCAGGATGACATGCAGGAGAGGAAGGGCAAGACTACCACCAATGTGTTTGCCAGAGTGCCCAGAGCCCAGAGGTCAGTTGCAGTGCCAGTGACAGACACTAGAGCAACAACTTCAGCACCAGCCACTGCCCCTACAGTACCAGTGCAACCGGCTCCAGCACCAACTCCTCCAGCTCCATCCACTTCAACTGAAGCCTTCATCCTTGGAGTTATCAGGACACCACCAACTGAAGATCAAGGCTGAGAGTCGATCTAGCACTATGTATTTTCTATGAACTTTTTGGTAACTTGTTGCCAAAGGGGGAGAAAAATGTATAGATCATAGGCTTCGAGAGAGAGTGTTGCTTTTGTTCTCTCTTGCTTTATTTTGTGGTTTTTCAATCTTTGTTTGCTTTTGGTTGAGATACTATGCTTGTGAGACATTGATGATCATGTGTTTGATCATAAGCTACACTTATGCATGCTTGATATTATCCTATCTATCTTATGTGATCACTCACTATGCTTGGTGATGAGTGCATGTATTCATTGTTTATTATTTTGAGCGCTCCACCAAGATGTATGTGACATGGAAGAGTAACCCATGAGCCTAACTCATTGTGCATTTGTAGTCCAAAGCAAATCTAAAACTATGCACAAATTTAGGGGGAGCTCTTGCTTATCACATACTTCTCAAAGCGACAATGTTATTTAAATATTATTATCATTTGTCGAAGCTTTGATCTATATGTTGTCATCAATTAACAAAAAGGGGGAGATTGAAAGTGCAACTATCCCTAGGTGGTTTTGGTAATTCATAACAACATATAGCTCATTGAGCTAATGCTATTCCAAGACTATTATTTCAGGAAAGCTCAATGAATGGCATGGCATGGATGATGAAAGTGGATCCCTCAAAATACTAAGGATAAAGGATTGGCTCAAGCTCTAAAGCTCAAGACTCTTCATTTTACATTTTAGTGATCCAAGATCACATTGAGTCTATAGGAAAAGCCAATACTATCAAGAAGGGATGAGGTGTTGCTTAATGAGCCTCTTGCTTCATGTGCTTAGTGATATGCTCCAAAACCCTCAACTACTTTCCCACATCCACAAATGACCTAAACCTAAAGCCAAAATCGGTCACACCGATTCTTTCTATCCGGCGCCACCGATTCCAAAAGTCATAGCCACTGCCACAAACCCTAAGCAAATCGGTCTTATCGATAGGGATCTCGGTCTCACCGAGATGGGGTTGCAATCTCTCTGTTTCCCTTCGTAACGTTTCGGTCTAACCGAAGTGAGCAATCGATCCCACCGAGATTGCAATGTAAACTCTCTGTTTCCATTTTGTAACATTTTGGTCTCACCGAAAAGAGCAAATCGGTCTCACCGAGTTTACCTGACCAACTCTCTGGAAAGCTTATTACCAAATCGGTCTCACCGAGTTTACCTGACCAACTCTCTGGAAAGCTTATTACCAAATCGGTCTCACCGAGTTTGTGTAATCGGTCTCACCGAGTTTGTGTAATCGGTCTCACCGAGATTACGTTATGCCCTAACCCTAACCGAATCGGTCTCACCGAGATGCATGTCAGTCCCACCGAAAATCACTAACGGTCACTAGGTTTACTAAATCGGTCCGACCGAGTTTAACAATTTGGTCCCACCGAGTTTGGTAAATTGTGTGTAACGGTTAGATTTTGTGTGGAGGCTATATATACCCCTCCACCTCCTGTTCGTTCGTGGAGAGAGCCATCAGAACAAACCTACACTTCCAACTTACCATTTCTGAGAGAGAACCACCTACTCATGTGTTGAGGCCAAGATATTCCATTCCTACCATATGAATCTTGATCTCTAGCCTTCCCCAAGTTGCTTTCCACTCAAACCCTCTTTCCACCAGATCCAAATCCTATGAGAGAGAGTTGAGTGTTGGGGAGACTATCATTTGAAGCACAAGAGCAAGGAGTTCATCATCAATGCACCATTTGTTACTTCTTGGAGAGTGGTGTCTCCTAGATTGGCTAGGTGTCATTTGGGAGCCTCCGACAAGATTGTGGAGTTGAACCAAGGAGTTTGTAAGGGCAAGGAGATCGCCTACTTCGTGAAGATCTACCGCTAGTGAGGCAAGTCCTTCGTGGGCGACAGCCATGGTGGGATAGACAAGGTTGCTTCTTCGTGGACCCTTCGTGGGTGGAGCCCTCCGTCGACTCGCGCAGCCGTTACCCTTCATGGGTTGATGTCTCTATCAACGTGGATGTACGATAGCACCACCTATCGGAACCACACCAAAAACATCCGTGTCTCCAATTGCGTTTGAATCCTCCAAACCCTTCCCTTTACTTTCTTGCAAGTTGCCTGCTTTAATTTCCGCTGCCTATACACTCTTTGCATGCTTGCTTGAATTGTGTGATGATTGCTTGACTTGTCCTAAAATAGCTAAAATCTGCCAAACTCTAAAATTGGGAAAATGTTAAGTTTTTATTGGTCAAGTAGTCTAATCACCCCCCCTCTAGACATACTTCAAGGTCCTACACGGGGCTTGATACCTTTCAAATTTCTTGATTGGCTCTCTTAGCCTGACCATTGGACTGAGGGTGCGCCACGGAAGCTAAGTCAAGCCGGATGTGCTCTCTCTGACAGAAGTCCTCCATCTCACCTTTAGAAAGGTTTGTGTCATTATCTGTGATGATGTTGTGTGGAAAGCCAAAGCGGAAGATAATCTTTTTGAGAAATTGAACCGCCGTAGCTGCATCA
The DNA here is from genome assembly GCF_018294505.1 of Triticum aestivum. Lineage (NCBI taxonomy): Eukaryota > Viridiplantae > Streptophyta > Magnoliopsida > Poales > Poaceae > Triticum > Triticum aestivum. The sequence goes on along the minus strand of NC_057813.1, from coordinate 291,688,775 downwards.
CACTTGCTGACGGGCTCCGCTTCAACCCATTTAGTAAATTTGTCAACTGCCACCAACAGGTGGGTCTTCTTATCCTTGGAGTGCTTAAAGGGTCCCACCATATCAAGCCCCCAAGTGGCAAACGGCCAAGTGATGGGAATCATCCTTAATTCTTGAGCCAGAACATGAGCTCGTCGTGAAAACTTTTGACAAGCGTCACACCGCTTTACCAGATCCTCAGCATCAGCATCGGCTGTCAACCAGTAAAACCCATGATGAAAAGCTTTAGCAACCAGGGACTTTGAACCGGCGTGATGACCACAATCCCCTTCATGAATTTCTCGTAGAATCTCTTGGCCTTCTTCAGGAGAAACACAACGCTAGAATACGCCTGAAACGCTGCAGCGGTGTAACTCGCCATTGTGAATAACCATGGACTTGGATCACCGGACTATCTGCCGGGCCAGAACTTCATCGTCTGGTAACTCGCCCCGGTTCATATATGCCAAATATGGAACCGTCCAATCCGGAACAATATGTAAAGAGGCCACCAATTGGGCCTCTGGATCAGGAATAGCCAAATCCTCCTCTGTAGGCAACTTAACAGACAGGTTATGCAAGATATCTAGAAAGGTATTGGGAGGTATCGGTTTACGCTGAGATCCCAGCCGGCTTAAAGCGTCTGTCACTTCGTTTTTACGCCGGTCAATATGCTCAACCTGATACCCTTTGAAGTGACCCGCCACAATATCCACCTCGCATCTGTAAACCGCCATGAGTGGATCCTTAGAATCCCAAGTGCCAGAAACTTGCTGAGCCACCAGATCAAAATCTCGAAAGCATCGTACCCGGCTTAAATTCATCTCCTTGGCCACACGGAGCCCATAGAGTAAAGCCTCGTACTCAACTACATTGTTAGTACAGGGGAACATTAAACGGAGGACATAATGAATTTTAGCACCTTGAGGGGAAGTAAGGACCACTCCAGCCCCCGAGCCCTCCAATTGCCTGGATCCATCAAAGTGAATAGTCCAGTATGTATTATCCCATTTGTCTTGTGGTGCTTGTAACTCGGTCCAATCATTGATGAAGTCAACAAGCACCTGATATTTGATGGCTGTTCGAGGCATATACTTCAACCCATGTGGACCAAGCTCAATCGCCCACTTTGCAACCCGGCCAGTTGCCTCCCTGTTCTGGATTATATCACCCAAAGGAGCCGAACTGACAACTGTAATGGGATGGCCTTGAAAGTACTGTTTGAGCTTCTGACTTGCCATAAAAACCCCATAGACCAACTTCTGCCAATGCGGATATCGTTGCTTTGACTCGATGAGCACCTCACTGATATAGTAAACCGGCCGTTGAACTGGATATTCCTTGCCAGCCTCCTTGCGCTCCACCACAATTGCCACACTGACAGCATGGGCATTAGCAGCCACGTGCAATAACAAGGGCTCTTTGCCAACCGGAGCAGCAAGGACCAGCGGTTCAACCAATTGCCGCTTCAAGTCTTCAAACACCGCATTAGCCGCATCACTCCAGACAAAGGTGTTTGTTTTCTTCAACATCTGATATAAAGGGATCGCCTTCTCTCCCAAGCGGCTAATAAACCGGCTTAGGGCTGCAATTCGACCTGCCAGACGCTGAACATCATTAATGCACGCCAGTTTAGCCAAAGATGTAATCACTTTGATCTTCTCTGGATTAGCCTCAATGCCTCTGTTGGACACCAGGAAACCTAGAAGCTTGCCTGCCGGAACACCGAAAACACACTTGTCCGGATTGAGCATCATCTTGTAAACACGCAGATTCTCAAAGGTCTCCTTGAGATCATCTATCAATGTCTCCTTCTTACTGGACTTTACCACAATGTCATCAACATAGGCATGAACATTGCGCCCAATCTGAGTGTGAAGACAATTTTGCACACAACGCTGATAAGTTGCCTGGGCACTCTTGAGCCCAAAGGGCATAGAAACATAGCAGAAGGCTCCAAAGGGAGTGATGAAGGCGGTCTTCTCCTGGTCCTTAACTGCCATTTTGATCTAATGATAGCCTGAATAAGCATCCAAGAAACTCAAACGCTCACAACCCGCCGTCGCATCAATGATCTGATCAATACGCGGGAGATCAAAAGGATCGGCGGACAAGCTTTGTTCAAATCTATGTAGTCCACACACATGCGCCAAGTGTCGTTTTTCTTAAGAACAAGCACCGGATTAGCCAACAACTCAGGGTGAAACACTTCAACGATAAACCCAGCAGCCAACAGCCGGGCTACCTCCTCACCAATTGCTTTGCGTCTCTCCTTGTTAAAGCGGCAAAGAAACTGCTTGACCGGTTTAAACTTGGGATCAATATTGAGAGTGTGCTCAGCGAGTTCCCTCGGTACACCTGGCATGTCAGAACGCTTCCATGCAAAAATGTCCCGGTTCTTATGGATGAACTCGATGAGCGCGCTTTCCTATTTCGGATCCAGATTTGTGCTGATGCTAAATTGTTTGGATGAATCGCCAGGAACAATGTCAACAAGTTTAGTCTCATCAGCTGGTTTGAAATGAAGGCTTGGGTCATGCTCAGTGGTGGACTTCTTCAGAGGGGTCATGTCTACTGGATCAACATGGTCCCTGTAGTGTTTCAACTCCTCTGTAGCACAAATCGACTCAGCATAGGCCGCATCACCTTCCTCGCAATCCAAAGCGATCTTTCGAATTTCGTGAACTGTGATGGTCCCCTTGTGACCCAGCATCTTGAGCTGCAAACAAATATAACAGGGCCTTGCCATGAACTTTGCATAAGCCGGCCATCCAAACAGTTCGTGATACGGGCTCTGGATCCTCACCACTTCAAAGGTCAATGTTTCAGACCGGGAGTCGTGCTCATCACCAAACAAAACCTCCAAAGCGATCTTGCCAACGGGATATGCCGATTTACCTGGTAACACACCATGGAAAATAGTGTTTGACGGTTTAAGACTCATGTCTGTCAACCCCATTCGACGGAAGGTCTCATAATACAGAATGTTGATACTGCTCCCTCCATCCATAAGCACCTTGGTGAACTTATAACCTCCCACCTGATGTGCCACCACTAAAGTCAGGTGACCCGGATTGTCAACCGGGGCGGATGATCCTCTCTACTCCACACAATGGGTTGCTCGGACCACCGCAAGTAACGTGGTACTGCCGGTTCAACATCATTCACTGCCCTCTTGTGAAGCTTCTAATCACGCTTGCACAAACTAGTGGTGAATACATGATACTTCCCACCATTCAACTGCTTTGGGTGACTCTGATAACCTGACTGTTGCTGATCTCCTTGATTATTCTGTTGGTTATTACCACCTTGGTTGTTCTGGTTGCCCTGATTATTCTGAAATCCAGAGGTTGAACCGTCGCCACCATGAAAACCTAGACCTGAACCGCCCGATGGAACCTAATCATACCGGAAAAGATCAGAGTTTTTGAACTCCTTCATAATGTGACAATCTTTCCAAAGATGTGTTGCTGGAACCTCCTTGGTCCCATGCTTTGGGTAGGGCTGGTTTAACAAACGCTCCAGATTCATTCCGCCACCATGTTGGGGCGGTTTACCCTTACGATGCTGCACATTAGCGTTAGCCACAAAATCTGAATTATCTTCTTTGCGCTTACCATTATTCCCATGGCCTCCTTGGTTGCGCTGCTGTCCCTTTGCACCGTCGTTCTTCTTTCCCTTCTCCGGTTTCTCCTCATCAGAATCGGGATCCTTGGTATTATCAGAATCGACATATTTGACCAAGGCGGCCATAAGGGTGCCCATATCATTGCAGTGGCGCTTGAGTCGTCCCAACTTCATCTTCAGTGACTTAAACCGGCAATTACGTTCCAGTGTGATGATTGCTTGGCCAGCATTAATCCGGTCTGATGAATGCAAAACCTCTGAAACCCGGCTCACCCAATGAGTTGTTGACTCGTTCTCCCCTTGAACATAGGCATCCAGATCCATAATGGACATAGGCTATTTACATGTGTCCTTGAAATTGGCTATAAACGGGCCTTCAACTGGTCCCATGACTCGACGGAGTTAGCTGGTAAGTTCTTCAACCATGTACGGGTTGTTCCCTCTAACATCATCGTGAAGTACTTTGCACAAGCCGCTTCATCCACGTCCAACATCTCCATTGCCATCTCATAACTTTAAACCCACGCCTTAGGTGGCTGATCAGCGGTGTAATTAGGTACCTTACGTGGTCCCTTGAAATCCTTAGGCAGTCGCACATTACGGAGAGCCGGAATAAGACACGGCACTCCCCAGGAACTGAAAGCAAACCCGGTGCCTCGATCTACCGATGCCGCTGGCTAAACCGGGGCGGGTTGATAACGACCCGCATATTGTGTTGCTAAAGCGGCCTCCCTTCGTGCTCTGCCATTATCCACCACGTCCTGAGCGTTCACCTCACCACGCGCCGGATTGGGTCCTTGAGGGATAATACGGCGCCGTGCACTGCTGGACACCTTCGGTTCATCTATATGCCTGCTATAGCTTTTGCTCGGACATGGGGTCGTGTGAATCCTGTCTCGGCTATATGAGTAAGCCTGCTGCTGTGTCATAGCCGTTTGGAGGATATCCCTGGCCCGCCGTGTCTCAACCGCCGCTGTCGATTCACCCTCTATCGAAATAGCTGCCAGCCGGGATGCTGTTGCTATCATATTGTCCAAAGGGGTAGAAAAGTGACCCGGCAGGGGTGTGGTATACCGTGGCGGGTTGTCCGTTCGTCGAGGTGGACCCATCACCTGAGGTTGATCCGGCGCTCCGGTCCTTGGCACAATAGTCCGATTCACCGCTGCCGGATTGCTAGTCCTTGCTCCTGGTGTATCAAAGAGATCCATCACATCGTAATCCGCCGGCAAGCGAGATTGATGTCTCCTCCTGAATACTTGATTCGAAGCATTCTGATCCATCAAAAGTCGATAATTCTCAGCTTGAATCCTCTACGCCTGGGCATCTAAAGCGGCCCTTTCTTCAGCTATCCTAGCGTCCTCAGCTGCCAGGTCCTCCTTAGCCTGCGCTATTTGATCCTTTAGCCTCACAACGTCCGCATTGTGCTGATCCTGCGTCACCGGGGTAACTGCCGTGGTCAACAAGGTCGCCCACTCATCCATCAAACTGGAGAGAACTTGAGCCAGTCGACGCACCGGGCCTCCTGCCGCGGCTGCTGATCCTGAATCCATTGCTGCTGTAGATGAAGACTGCAAAGTGGGCTGTGTTCCGACCATAAAGATTCCAACTCGGTTCGGCGGTTCAAGAAATTCCAGAATACTGGTGCCATTGGAATACCCTTCATACACACCATCACGAACTTGATATAAGGACTCGGTTTCACCAGCGGATGATTCACCATCGGAATAAGCGACCGTCTCACCTTCAGACACCGGTTCAGATCCGATCCCATGGACACATCTTGCGAACGCATGCTTCATGGCAGGCTGAATCCGAGCGGGGCTTGCACGCTGAGCCGTCTCGACGAGGTCGGTGCAGATGTCCGGCTCAGGGCCCGGTTCGCCGATCTTGCCAATGAAGACATGAATTTCGCCAAAGGGGACCCGGTACCCGTACTTCATTGAGCCGGCCTCGGGGCACCATCCTTCATCGTTGATGTAGAGCTTGCCGCGACGACTCTTGGTCATCCGGTTGACCGCGTACCCTTTGAGTCATTCAAAGCTGCCCTTTAAGAACTCGAAACCATCGTGTGATAGCCCCACGGTGGGCGCCAACTGTCGTGGAAATATCACGTCAGATGTCCTCGTGAAAGGACTTAGTAGTGGAGCCATCGCGACGGGTTAGCTTAAAGGGGTTAAACCGGACAAAGGACACGAGTATTTTATACTAGTTCGTCCCCTTCGATGAAGGTGAAATCCTATGTCTAGTTGTGTTGGGATTATTGGGGTCTCGATAACCAGGGAGCTAAACACGCTTTGCCTGGCTCTCGAGTTATTGTTTCTTGTCCCTGAACCACCGCCGGGTCGTGCCCTTATATACACAGGTTGACGCTCGACCGGTTTACAAAGTCCCGAGGCCGGCTCATACAAGTGTCCGGCTTGGTCTCTCCTTCCCTAACTTACAATACAAGTTACATAACCATGGCAGTTTACCACTATGGGCCCTAATCCGCCTTTGGGTTCCACGCCTCTAAGCTTCATTAGTAAAGCACCATCTTCTGGGTCTTCGTGGGCTTCAATATAGTTGAAGGTGAACCGGCCCCTCCTGGGCGGTTTACATTCAGTAGTTATATCCCCAACAACCTCCGACAGGTTTCATGAGTGATAAAGACATTCTTGGTGGCAAGGTTGCGAATGCAATTGCATCCACCAAGAGGCTTTGCATCTGACGCTTTTGCCAGTAGTGATGCTTGTCGTGTTTCTGATGCAAGGCTACGAGAAGCTCTCGGTCATTGAGCACACGAGATCGCTTCCGAGGCCTTGGAGCAATAGTGCTTTTTGTGGCTTCAGTAGGTGCACAATGAGTATTGCCGGCTAGTGGATAAACATGGGAAGCAGCCTGAACACCTTCAACATGCTGAGAGAAACTCTGACGATTGACATTGTGAAGATAAATTGCCTCCTTGGCAGGCTTTGGGTAAATGGCTTCGACGGACATATCAACCTCTGGCAGAAATATGAGATGGTTGCGTGCAGAGGGCTGATAGTCAACAACAGAGTGAAGCTTGATCAGTCGCATAACCCATGGAGCATAGAATTTCAGACCAAATATGTCTGAGCCAGATGCAGCTAATTGGCGAATGAAGAAATCCTGAGTATTGAAGTTGATTCCATTGAGAATATAGAAGACCAAAGTCTTCATTGCATCTTCGAGCTTTGCTAAGGAAGAATGTCCTTTGATGGGCCATAGAGTTCGCCTGATGATGTGATAGATTGTGCAGGGCAGATACTCTAGGTCTTCAACAAAGAATTCCTTGGGATACTCAGCATCCTGTGCTAGAGGCTTCATCATACTCAGCATTTGGCTCATATTGGGATCGGGCTTCTGAAAGATGCTTTCCAACGCATTTCGGTGAAGCTGACAACCAGGTTCATAGAGTTCACCTGGAGTGGACAGGCCAGTAAGCTCAATGAGGTCAAGAGCTTTGGCTTCATGATGGACATTGCCTGTCATCCACTCAAGGACCCATGTCTTCGAATCCCTATTGTAGCCGCGAATGTGGAGAGTGGCATAGAATTGCAGCAGAAGCTCTTCATTCCAATTCTCCTTATCTGTAACAAACTGGAGAAGGCCTGCATCTCGGAAACAGTCAAGGGCTTCTTCTGAGCAGGGCAGGCCAGCAATGGCTTCAGAATCCAGACGCATATGAGGAAATATGCACCCTTGATTGTATAGAACACAAGAGTAATAGTTGCGCTGTTGATAGCTCGAGAACCGATCAAATGATATTCTTGGCTTGGAATATGGGTTCTTGGTGCTATCGAAGAAGGTATTGTGTGCAATGAAGCAATTGACATTGAATGATCCTGGCGCAGATGCAGTACCTGGAAACCTTGGCAGCCTTGGTTTTGGCTTCTGAACCTGTGGCCTATGCTCCACATGATAATCAAAATGTGGTCTGTGAGCAGGGGGAGGAACCAGAATTGGCCATCTGACAGTGACAAGCTCTCCTTGGAAAAATTCTTGCTCAATAGTATGTGGCCTTGGTGGCGGAACATGAGCAGTGGCATTAGCAAGGGCGTTAGGCTGCACATTTGTTGCAGGTGCATCACTGGCTTCATGCACGGTGTTTATTATAGGTGCCACATTATCTTCAGCCATGACAATGTCATTGGCTTTAGTAGTGTTGTTGGTGGCCGCCTCAGGATTTTCAACCTCCACTTGAGTAGCTGGAGGGTCGGGCACAGAAACATTCTCCTCGAGAACAACTTCTTGGTTGGTAGGGGGTGTAGAAACACGCTCTTCTTCTTGTCTTTCATCAGCTGATGCAGCCGAATTGTCTTCAGCAACATTGGCTTCGGATATGGGAACCGTCATAGAGGGATTTTCTTCAGGGAACACTTGACGTGCCACTGAGCTGGATTGGTTTGAAGCTTCTTCTGTGATGGTTGTCATGGAGACTGATGGCTTTAGGCCTTTGCGAAGCCGTTTGAACACGGGCGACGCTTTTGGTGATGGTGTAGTCTCCATGTAATTGTCGTCATTCACCATTGGGCTGGTGACTTGCGCTGGTGGAGGACGGGGTGTACTGGGTGAGTCTTAACTTGGAGTGTCTGGTTGGGGGCGATCAGCCCATGAGGCATCCTGAGAGATTGGCATCAAAGGACGACCAATACTGATGAGTTTGTTGTTCATGAGAACAGGCGATGATACTGTTTGGCGCTCGATCTGAGGAAGGACTTCATCATCTACTACATTGTCTTGGGGACCAATGTCTTCAGCCGTGATGGGGTCAACGGCTAGAACTTCTTCAGCTTCAGGAGCCTCTGTGGAAGCAGGCTCATGAACTATCAACTGACGCTCTTGGTGTTCAGAGGTAGGATGAGCAAAAGCAATGGGCTCGACAACGAGGGGCTCTGTGGGAGCAGCTCGATCTTTCTTCTTGGTCTTTCTCTTCTTGGTGGGTGGTGCATCATCAGTGGTGTTCTTGAGTTTGCGCTTTCTGGCTTCGGCTTCAGCTGCCTTGGTTTTCTTCTGTTCTGAAGCCACTGTGGGAACCTTAGGCTTCGAGCCTGTCATGCTGGCAGGGAAGACAATGTGAGGTTCTTCCCGCCTTGGTGCTTCAGTTGGGGCCACAGTAGGCTTCTTCTTCTTGGCAGCCATCTTGGGGTCGATGCCAGGACACCCAAGTGCCTTGCGCTTCTCAGCTTCATTGTAAGCTTGAACACACTTGGCAGCTAGATTCTTCATGCGCTCTCTTGAACCCTTGGCTTCTTCGTGCTTCTTGCGAAACGCCTCCTTCAGGTCATGCAGCATCACCTTGAAGTTTTGAACATCAGCCACGCTGAGCTTGGCCACATGCTTCTTGAACTGCTCTTTCTCATAGTCAATCTTGTTCTTCAGTTCAACAATTTGCCGAGCCAGAGCCAGCTCAGGAGCAATGGCACCTTGGAAAGAGACGCTGATGCCAATTGGGAGCTGAAGATCGTCAAAGCTGAGATTGGGGTTGTCAAACCACTCATCATTGAAATTGTCCAGAATGTTCACATCAAAGAGGGGCAGGTCATTGAAGATCTCCGCCTCTTGCTTGCTCTTAATCAGCTGCTCAATGGCATCATCACCACACCCATCATCTATTGACAGATCAATGGCTTCAGTCTTGTTCCTCAGAACGGCGGCAGGTGTCAGGGCTTGACAAGAACTTTGAACATTTTTCTTCTGTGTCTTCTCTTTCTTCTTGGAGATGCGAGAGAGATCTTCAGAAGTGTTACTTGGAGCAGGAGGGGCAGTTGCCAATGGCTTCACTCAGGAAGCTTTTGGTGCAGCAGTAAGTTTTGAAGCCTTAGATTTCTTTTGCTTCTGCGGCTTAGGAGGAGGAGCTGGAGCATCATCAGTGTCAGCATCATCACCAGAATGATCCACATTTGCTCCTTGAATGGCAATGTGAGTGATGAGGCCGTCGAGGTTGTAGAAGGGGCCGATCATGTTTTCATTGGCTTCACGGGTGCCATCTTCCCGAGGAGCAGATGGACCTGGGTTGAAGCCGAGTCCGAATGCCTTCCTGTTCTTCACAGCAGAGTCTTTCGCAAACTGTAAGTTGCGCTTGAATAGGTTCTCTTCACGACACCACAGCAGAGAAGAAGGGTCAGCGTTCTATGGCTGTGGTCCGCGAACCATGCACGGATAGAAGCCTTGCTCAGCTTCAGTCTTGGACTGGGGAGGAAGATTTTTGTATAGTATATCTCCCTAGGGTCGCTTGATGGAATTCTTCTCGGCATATTCTTCAGTGACAAATATGTACTTGAACCATTCCTCAGCCCAATATCTTCGAATCCATTGGATTCGATTCTTGCATTCACCATAAGTCTCCTCTGGGTCTGTCTTGTACAGTTCGTGCAAATCTGGTGGCAAATCCTTGGAAGTATTCCCACGGCGCTGTCTGCCACCCTTTCTTGCTGACTTCTTAGTAGCCATGAAGCTTAACCTGAAAGGCTTCAGTACTTGCAAAGGCTTCCGACGGTTGGTCAGACAAGAACTGGCTTCAGGAGAATTTATGTGACACTGTAAGAATTCTGCAAACGAATGCAGACTATGAGAACCAAGGGATTCTCCCACGTACATGTACCTGTGACAGCATTAGAGGTGCGAGGGAAGGGGAAGAGGTCATATGCAATCTCAGAAGATTTTGAAGATAAATCAGTCTGAAGACATTGACCTCATAACGCGAAGACATTCACTTATTTGATGAGAGTTGGTTCCAGATTTGTACGAATCCAAGAATAAGTACAAGTGAGGAATCTAACTTGTAGAGAAGCATAAGTGAAGAGACTAGGCATAGTATGAGATGCAGAAAGAGATAGATTCAACTTTGGAGATCTAGAAACCGCTTTTGGTAAAGAAGGATGAATCTATCAGATCGAAAAGACAGTAAAAAGTGAGTTTTAATTACCACACTAAGAACTTCTAGACGGAGCGAAGTTGGTGGCCGAGCAGTTCAATCTTCTGTGCCCTAACTTGGCGACAGAAGACACCTACGGCGGCGGCGGAGAAGACGAGGTTTGCGGCTGGCGTGAGGACGGTGTTGGAGAAGTCGCGGCAGCTAAGCACTTCGTCGCCGACGTTGTCGAGAGCTAGCGGTGGCGCTAGGGTTTGCGAGAGGTGGTGAGGTGGAAGAATAATTTTTGACCGAGATGTGATGGGTATTTATAAGGAAAGGGACGGCATAGAGCAATTATGCAGGTGCCCCTGGCGGTTCACATCTGAAGGGCATGTGGCAAGCATGCAACACCTTGGAAGTTGTTCCTTGTTCCCACGCACACCTGGATTGTCGGGGTGGTCGTTCCGAATTCTCCTGCTTTCAGGAAATAAGGATATAGCATTAAAAACAGATATAAATGTTTGTCAGATTGACTTCAGCTGACAAGGTCTTAATGAAGACAGTTGACAATTTTCAATAGAATGCATATGATTTGGACAGATAGAGTTGAGATAGAAGCATAGATAGGTTAGGGTCCAATCACATTCACTTAGATCAAGAGATTTACCACGAAGTCATAGCTATAAGTGAATGTTGTAGAGGACAGAACACAAATATGTATGAATATTAGTATAAGACCAAATCGACAAGATGAAGATAAACTTGAATATAAGTCAGGGATGAAGATGAATCAAATATGAAGAATTTGCAAATATAACGCCAGGGGAAGCACTTCAAACAAAAGTTTGGTGGTGGTGTTACCCACTGTATAGGAAGTATTAGACCCAGACACGGCGCATAATTATCGTGGCGCTCTGAAGTCAAATTCCGCATTAATGTATTCACACTTAGTGTGTATGTCTTCATTGATTGAAGATATACATTACTTCGTGTGTTGCACATCTAAGTCATCAAAATGCATAAGTGTAAGGATGTGTGCCTAATCACAGGACATTTGAGGATTCCAAGATATTTAGCTCACACCACAACTTGCAAAACCTTTTCTCATCCAAGGGCTTTGTGAAGATATCAGCCAATTGCTCTTCAGTCTTGACGTGAATGATATCAATATCTTCCTTCATAACATGATCTCTGAGAAAGTGATGACGAATTTCAATGCGCTTTGTCTTCGAGTGCTGAACTGGGTTGTTGGCAATCTTGATGGCACTCTCATTGTCGCAGTAGAGAGGCACATTCTTCAGGTGGATACCATAGTCCTTGAGAGTTTGCTTCATCCATAGAAGCTGAGCACAGCAAGATCCAGCAGCAATGTATTCGGATTCAGTAGTGGAGGGAGATACACAGTTCTGCTTCTTTGAAGACCAACAGACAAGAGATCGTCCCAGAAAGTGACATGTGCCTGATGTGGACTTGCGATCAACCTTGTCACCAGCATAATCAACATCTGAGAGTCCAACTAGATCAAACTCTGAGCCCTTTGGATACCATAATCCTAGAGTTGGGGTGTAAGCCAAATATCAAAGAATTTGCTTCACAGTTAAGCGATGTGATTCCTTTGGTGCCGCTTGGAATCGGGCACACATGCAAACACTAAGCATTATATCTGGCCTAGATGCACATAAATAAAGCAAAGAACCAATCATGGAGCGGTATACCTTTTGGTCGAACACTTTACCAATGGCGTCGGGACCCAGATGGCTTTTAGTTGGCATTTGTGTCGTGTATCCTTTGCAGTCTTGTATTCCAAACTAGGTATTTTTCTTGAGATACGAAGATGCCGTTGCGTTGCTGACGGATTTGGAGACCCAGGAAGAACTTCAACTCACCCATCATGGACATCTGATATTGCTCTTGCATCATGTGACCAAACTCATCACTGTATTTATTGTTGGTGCAACCGAAGATAATGTCATCCACATAGATTTGGCACACAAACAGTTCACCATCGTATGTCTTCGTGAAGAGTGTAGGATCTAGTGAACTAGGTTTGAAACCTTTGCTCCTCAGGAAGTCTTTCAGTGTGTCATACCAAGCATGAGGGGCTTGTTCGAGGCCATACAGTGCCTTGTTGAGCCTGTATACCATATCAGGATGTTTTGGATCTTCAAAGCCAGGAGGTTGTGCGACATATACTTCTTCTTCTATCTTTCCATTGAGAAAAGCACTCTTCACATCCATTTGATACAGAAGGATGTTGTGATGATTTGCATAGGCTAGTAGTATGTGAATGGCTTCAAGCCTTGCCACCGGAGCAAATGTTTCATCAAAGTCAATTCCTTCCACTTGAGTGTAACCTTGTGCAATGAGACGAGCTTTGTTTCTGAAGACTTCTCCATGCTCATCTTGCTTGTTGCGATATATCCATTTGGTGCCAATGATATTGTGCTTCCGAGGATCAGGACGGTTGACCAATTCCCACACATTATTCAGCTCGAACTGTTGAAGCTCTTCTTGCATAGCTTGAATCCATTCAGGTTCCATGAAGGCTTCATCAACTTTCTTGGGTTATGAGATTGGGATGAATGCAAAATACCCACAGAAATTGGTTAGCTATGTTGCTCTTCGAGTAGCTCTTGAACGAGTGAGTGGGCCAGGTGCATTCAAGCTGTCAATTATCTTCTCAATCTGAACTTCATTTGCAACACGAGGATGAACATGACAAAGATTTTGCTCTTGCTGATCAATGTCGTCATTTGGGGGATTGTCTTCTGGCTGAGCATTGTCTTCAGGTTGATTAGGTGCAGAAATGATAAGCTCTTCTTCAGTCTAATTCTTAGATAGTATGATCTCTCCAATTCCCACCTGCTTGATTGATTCACTTGGAGGTACTTCATCTAGCACATTTGGCAGGTGCTCCCTTTGCGGGCCGTTAGTCTCATCGAACTGCACATCCACAGTTTCAACCACTTTATAGTGAAAGAGGTTGAAGACTCTGTAGGAGTGCGAATCCTTTCCGTAACCAATCATAAAACCTTCATGTGCTTTCGGTGAAAATTTTGAAGTGTGATGTGGATCCTTGATCCAACACCCAGCACCAAATACTCTGAAGTAGTTTACATTTGGCTTCTTACCAGTTAGGAGTTCATAGGATGTTTTCTTCAGAAGCTTGTGAAGATAAACACGATTGATGACGTGGGATGCAATATCAATGGCTTCAGGCCAAAACTTCTGTGGAGTCTTGTACTCATCAAGCATCGTTCATGCCATCTCAATAAGAGTTCTGTTCTTGCGCTCCGCGATGCCATTCTACTGAGGTGTGTAAGGAGCAGAGAACTCATGAATAATACCCAAAGTATCCAGATAAATGTTGAGGCCGGAGTTCTTGAAATTAGTGCTGTTGTCGCTTCTGATGTGCTTGATCTTGACGCCATAGTTCATCATGGCACGATTGGCAAAGCGTCTGAAGACATCCTGCACTTCAGTCTTGTAGAGGATTATATGCACCCAAGTATATCTAGAGTAATCATCAACAATCACTAAGCCATAGAGGCAAGAAGTAGCATTGAGAGTAGAGTAGTGAGTAGGGCCAAATAAGTCCATGTGTAGCAGCTCGAAGGGTTGAGATGTAGTCATGATTGTCTTCGAGGGATGCTTGGCCCTGGTCATCTTTCCAGCTTCGCAGGCGCCACACAGATGATCCTTCTTGAACTTGATGCCTTCGATGCCCATGACATGCTTCTTCTTTGTGAGAGTGTGCAAGTTCCTCATGCCAGAATGTCCTACCCTTTGATGCCAAAGCCATCACTCTGAAGCTTTTACTAGAAGACAAACGACCATCTGTGGTCCTGCTGAGAAATCTACCATATACAGATCATCTTTCCGATACCCTTCAAAGACTAGAGACTTGTCAGATTCCATTAGCACAAGGCATCGATATTTTCCAAATCACACAATCATGTTTAAGTCACAAATCATTGAGACAGACATTAAGTTGAAACCAAGGGATTCAACAGGCATCACTTTGTCCATGTGTTGATCCCTTGATATTGCAACTCTACCTAGACCCAATACCTTGCTTTTACCAGTGTCAGCAAATGTGATGTGACTCTTGTCTGATGGACATAACATTGAATCCATTAGAAGATTTTGATCGCCAGTCATGTGGTTAGCGCATCCACTGTCCATAATCCATTCTGAAGTACGAGGTGTCATAGCCTACAGTTTAGTTTGGGGGATAGGCTTCACCAAGCGAGTTGTGAAGCATAAACATTTGACAAACAAGTGGAACATGGAAATTCAGATCTTGGTTAGGATAGATAGGATGAGTGTCAAGAAATTCAGATCTTAGTGGCGCCAAGTGCTTGGAGCTCATTTGTGATATCAGTGAGGCAATCAAATGTGAGTTGGACGTTCTCATTGTCGTGTCTCTTGAAACGGTTGAAGAGATTGCGGAGAGTACTGATCCGTTGATCTCGCTGAGTTGAGACGCCTTCATTGACCTTGGAGAGCCAGTCCCAGACTAGCTTCGATGTTTCCAAAGCACTCACACTGTCATACTGTCCTTTGGTCAGATGACCACATATGATGTTCTTGGCGGTAGAGTCCAGTTGAACGAACTTCTTGACATCAGCAGGGGTGACACCTTCACCAGTCTTGGGAACGACGTTCTTGACGACATATGACATGAATGGCTTCAAGATGCATGCACATCCTATTCTTCTAGTAGGGATATTCAGTGCCATCGAAGATGGGGCACGCAGCGGAGACTTTGATTATCCCTACAGTCGACATTGCTAAAACTCCAGGTGGTTAAACCGAATCACATAGAACAAGGGAGTACCAAGCTCTGATACCAATTGAAAGGGCTAGTTATCGACTAGAGGGGGGGTGAATAGGCGATTTTTATGAAAGTCTTCAGAACATGGGAGTTTCAAAGACAAACAATAGAAATGACACTATTCGTATGCAGCGGAAGGTAGACTACACTAGACAAGCCATAGTCAAGTATTCAACAAAGTGAAAGGACGAAGACTATCAGTAGCTAGGCAGTGTGGATCAAGATGGAAGATAGTATGAAGCCAATCAGAACAAGTAGTCACACAGTGAAGTCAAACAGATAATGCAAGCAGGCAATGACTTCACGAAGAGAAACTGTAAGTAAAGAGAAGTGAGTGATAGAACCAGTGGCTTCGGGAGGATAGATATTTGTTTGACCAGTTCCAATTGTTGTGACAACTGTATGTCTGGTTAGGGAGGCTGAGATTCAACTCAGAAGACCGCGTCTTCACCTTATTCCCCTTGAGCTAAGGACACTTAGTCCCCACCCAATCACTCTGGTAAGTCTTCAAGGTAGACTTCCAAACCTTCATAGACTTTGTTCATCGACAATCCACAATGACACTTGGATGCTCAGAACATGACGCCTAACCAGCTAGAGGATTCACGGTCCTCAAGTGTAACAAGTCTTTAGATCATGCGGACAGAGAGACTTCAGTGATGCCAAACTCTCTTTGGGCTCTGGGTGGTTTGGGCTTTGTCCTCGCAAGGATTCTCTCTCAAATTCTTCAGAGGTGGGTTGCTCTCAAATGACAAAAGCCGTGTACTAACTCTGAGAAGCCACCAATTTATGGTGTAGGGGGTGGGCTATTTATATCCACTGGGCAACCCGACCTGATTTGTCCGAAATGACCCTGGGTCACTAAGGAACTAACACGTGTCACAACAGTCAGATTTCAAACACACGCGACAGCTTGACTTGGGCTACAAGTAAAGCTGACTCATCCGACTCCGGATAAGATTTGCTCTCATTGTCTTCGCTCGAAGACATATGATTTGGTTGAGCATCACTTCAGTCACTCTGACTTTGTTCACTTGGACCCCACTTAACAGTGCGGTGGTTCCTATGACTCAACAAAGAAGAAAAGGAAACAACGAAACAACTAGTCTTCGCGCTCCATAGTCTTCACTCGATGTCTTCTCATGTCATAGTCTTCAACGTGAATAGCTTCACAGACCACCATTGTCTTCAATGTCGTCACACATTTTTAGGGGTCATCTCCGGTAGGTAAACCGAATCAATGAGGGACTACTACCTGTGTTATCCTGCAATTCTCACAAACACATTAGTCCCCCACCCAGGTTTGTCGTTAATACTCCAAAACCAACTAGGGGTGGCACTAGATGCACTTACAGTTCTGCCTGTCCTCTGCTCTTTATTCATTGTATTAAGTATCCGTCATGGTAGTCTTTTGTTCTATCTTCTGTTGTTCTGCCGAGCCTGGCCGCAGGCGTGGCTTCAACTGCCCGTGCACAAGTAAGGGTTATAGAAGTGCCCATACTTTTGTACACCGACACCATGTCCCACTTCCGTTTTCTAATCTCTACCTATAGTTTTACTAGTTCATATACACGTATTACTATATTGTTGTTGTTTTCCCTCCCAACGCTGATTTTTTTACCACTGGTTTTCCCTTACCAGCTCAATTGTCCCACTTATTATTAGCTTAAAAAACAAAACAATGTTTTTTTGGCAAATCAATAAGCTCTTAAAAAATGTTCATCATTTCTGGATTAAAACAGTTCAGACTCCACCGAAATATGCAAAATAAGGTTGAACTTTTTAACCGTGGTACTGGGCAGAAAATGGGCTGCAATAAATTCCTTAAGAATTAGCAAATGGGCCGCAAATTGTTAAAAAATAGAAAATGAGCTCTATGTTGTCTGCCAAAGATTTCGAGGCTGACTTGTGGGCCTACTAAGTTCATGCGTACACATGGTTTCTAAAAAAACTTAGTCAACAATCGACTCTAACAGCGTCAGACCGTTAGATGTCAATCTAACAACAATCATGCTTCTTCAGTCTCTGATCTTCCTGCTCCAGCTGCTCAAACCAGTGCCAGCAGAACCGCCTGCTCCCGCCTCCCGTGGTTGGTTGTGCTGCCGGGCAGGACTCACGGCACTACCATACTAGCATCCCTGGCCTGGCTATCCCTCTACTCACCCACACCTCCTGTTATTCTCCGGTGACGGCAGCCTCACATTGCAGCCGAACAAGTAAACCCTCGTACCCACTATCGGTGTCAACACCGGCGGATGTCGGGTAGGGGGTCCCGAACTGTGCATCTAAGGCTAATGGTAACAGGAGGCAGGGGACACGATGTTTTACCCAGGTTTGGGTCCTCTCGATGGAGGTAATACCCTACTTCGTGCTTGATTGATCTTGATGATATGAGTATTACAAGAGTTGATCTACCATGAGATCGTAGGGGCCAAACCCTAGAAGCTAGCCTATGATTATGATTGTTGTTTTCCTACGGACTAAACCCTCCAGTTTATATAGACACCAGAGGGGGCTAGGGTTACACAAAGTCGGTTACAGAGAAGGAAATCTACATATCCGAATACACAAGCTTGCCTTCCACGCAAAGGAGAGTCCCATCTGGACACGAGACGAAGTCTTCAATCTTGTATCTTCATAGTCCAACAGTCCGGCCAAAGTATATAGTCCGGCTGTCCGAGGACCCCTTAATCTCGGACTCCCTCAGTAGCCCCTAAACCAGGCTTCAATGACGATGAGTCCAGTGCGTAGATTGTTTTTGACATTGCAAGGCGGGTTCTTCTCCGAATACTCCATAGAAGATTCAGGACACAAGGACTGTGTCCGGCTCTGCAAAACAAATTCCACATACCACCATGGAGAGTATAATTTTCCACAAATCTGAACTGCCGACTGCCTTTTACAACATCATGCCATGGTCCGTTCTTTATTCAAACCATTGTAATAGCCAACCACTACGCGCTGCCAGGCGATTTTATTGGCACGTCTTGTCGAAGCAGAGATCGTGTCCCCCTTATCACAGGATTCTCATCAATACAGGTGTGGGTAACCGAACCGTGTTTGTTTAATACGACTCCTTGATTTTAAGCAAGTCCCAAACGGTCACGCGAGGGACGCTTGATATTCGGCCTCTTTATAAAGGGGGGCCAATGCATGTCCTTTTCTTTCCACGCTCGATCCTTCCCCTCCCACACCTCGAGTTCCAACACCCAAGGCTCAAGCTAAAGAACCTCGGTCCTTCGACCATGTTCGGATCCAATCAGTGCCAGTGGATGGCCTCCTAAGTCACAGAGGAGGACATCCGGAAGCTAAGGGAGGCCAGGTATCTCACCGCCAAGATTTCGCACAGGCTTCCTGCTCAAGGGCAGGTCGTCCCCACTCCCGAACCCAACGAGAGCGTTGTTTTTATCTCCCACTTTCTTCGAGGGCTAGGTTTTAGCGTTGATCCCTTTGTAAGAGGTCTCATGTTCTACTACGGACTAGATTTTCATGATCTAGCTCCTGACTCCGTCCTTCACATCTCATCATTTATCGTCGTGTGTGAAGCCTTCCTCCGCATCACCCCCTACTTCGGCCTATGGCTCAAGACCTTCAATGTGAGGCCGAGGGTGATCGACGGGCGTCATGCGGAGTGCAGATGTGCTATAACAAGCAAAAGGCGCCGACGCCCCATGGCCAAAGGGTTCTTTCGTGGAGACTTCTGATTTATGGCAGCGGGAGTGGTTTTACATCACCGCCCCCTGAGGTACAAAGCGGGTGGCCGCTCCAGCGTTCCGCCCGAGCCCTCCACCGCAACTGGCGTCACGGGTCAACAAGGGGCTAGATTGGGGGCTGGCTAACGATGTGCTGACATTGCAAAGCTGCATCCGAGACCTTCTCAAGAGGGACGTCAGTCTTGTCAAGATAATGCAAGTGATGCTAGTTTGTCGAGTCCTGCCCTGCCAAGGTCGTCCTCTCCGTATGTGGGAGTTCAACCTGGAAGGACCGTGAACCGTTCAACAATTCTTCGGCCTGACGCTCAAAGAGATGTATGAATCATTCTTCGGATCATGAATAAAGTGTCCGGACACAACCGAGGACTCAGGTCTCAATTGCAACCGCCCGGATACCCAAGTAAGTAATTTCGCTACCGAACACACCATCCTTTATTTTTATTGTAACATCATTCTAAAAAATTGTTCTTTGCCAGGACTGGCTGAAGAAGGCGGAGAGGATTAGGTGTTCGGCCCCTCTTCCCGAAGGCTCACCGAATCCTTTTTTGACCAGGATGCTTGACCGCGCACCATATCAGGTGCCATCAGGAGAAGACGAGGGGAGAAATAGGGAAGCCACAGATGGGCCTCATTTTTTACACATCCAGATTGGAGGAGTAGGTGCCTCGCGAAGGAGGATAATCAGGGAGGGGAATCTAAAACCCCCTCTCCTCAAGGCAAGAAAAGGGCCGCCTCTGAAGATTTGGAAACGGAGGCTTCTAAACAAGGGAAGAAAACCTCGCAAGGGGGCCGGCCCTCCACCGAGTCGTAAGTGAAAGAGTACTTTGATAGACATATCCTGTTTTGTCTCTGAGAATAATGACCGAAACATGTTTGTTGTAGTCCGGCTCGTAGCCCTTCCCCACAGAGTTCGTCCTCGGGGGATCCTCCTCCGGAGATGATGGAGAGCGAGATGCCTCCCTCTGCCTCCCCGTCACATGGGGCAGATGACCCCGAGGTGTCTTCACGGAGGATTTCTCCTGATCCACCAAGGTCAGAAGTTGATACTTCGGCTGCCCGGAGTCTGGAATATCCGGCTCTCAAAGAGAGCTTCAGGAGGGATCCGGGATTGTCCGGCACTCAGCCAGACACACTAATGGGCCTTCTGGAGCGAGCGACCATCTCAAAGACACATCGTGCCTTAATGGGTACGGTGGTTGAGAGGATTTCGTCTGTGAAAAGTGCTTTGAATGAAGCTTTTACGAGTCTAGTGAGAGGCTTTGAGGTACGCAAAAAATGTATTTTTGATGGTTCCGCACATACTAAGTGTGTTATGTATAGATAGTAGCCCTCGAGACTTTGGTTGCCACCAACGTGGTGAACAGAGGATCGTAATCTCTGGTAATAAGCATGCTGCTTTATGTGCAGGTGGCTGAGGGTCCGGCGGCCGACCGATCTGCAGATTTTGCCGAACTAAAGCGGCAGCTGGACGTGGCCGATGCTGACATCGTGCTTGTTAACAAGCGGCTTGACGAGGCCTAGGGTATGTCTATTTGGCTTGTTAGCAAATTTTTAAGAGGAGCGTGACTGCAGATGGAGCTGTTGCCGTGGAGACCCTTCGCGCGGAGCTTGCCCGAGCCAAGGAGCAAGCCCAGATAAGTGATGCGGCCGCTATGAAGGCGGTCGAGGAGTTAAGAGCCGAATAGGCTGCTCATCGCCGGAGTGAAGAAAAGATAGCCCAGATGGCTACCACGCTGGAAGATGCCGCCAGCTGCCGTGAGCTCCTTGAAAAGGAAAATCAAGCAAAAGCGGCTGACCTGAAGAAGGCCCTGGAGGCAGCCAAGGAAACCCACTCTAAAATGAGGGGGATGAGGGAGGAGCTTCGCGAAGCCGGAGATATCATGGCTGGAATGCCCTATATGTTGCAGATGAAATTCGGAGATCCGAAGTATGCCCCTCTGGATAAGTTGTGGAGTGCGGCAGACGCATATACGGACCTGGCAAAGAGTGCTACTGATGCGTCCGAGTTTTACAAAGATCGGAAAGACCATAAGGCTGAGAGGTTATTCTGGTTACAGTTCAGTGCCCCGACGCGTCCGCTGCCATTGAATGAAAAGATGGCCGCATGGGCCGAACTCCACAGGTTGTCCGGGCTTGCTATGAGGTATGTTGTGGATCATCTTTGGCCACAAGGACCAAGGCCGGACAACTATTTTGGATTGGTCCAACAATTCCTTTGTGATGTGTCGCATATCGATGTTGTGAAGAGGTCGACGTGCATAGAGGGTGCGCGGATGGCTCTTGCCCGTGTTAAAACATACTGGGCTAGGATGGAAGCCACCGGTATTGCAACCCGGGGTGCGGCCGACGGCCAGGACCCGACCGAGCACTATTTCAAAGAAGTTTTAGAAGGCGCCCGTTTAATAGAGGCTCAGTGCTCGAAGAGTGCCATGTTCGAATGACATGTATCGCGATTGTAAAGACAATGCTATTTTGATTATAAAGTCTATTTTTATACTTTTCCCCGAAAGTATTATAATGTCTCCTGTGCAGCCGTTTATGTATGTGTCTATATATATATATATAGGGTGGGTCTATTATGATAACACCCTTTAGAGTCTTATTCTGCACACCAAACACCTTATTCTGCTAATAGTTTCGTGCTGCCTCGGACCGCGAAAACAAACTGCATCTGGATTACATCCCACCTTATCCATTCGAGCCCCACGGTCCTCCACACCACCCCACGCCCCACCCACTCCCTCTCCTTCCACCTCCCCCCAACAACCCCCTTCCACGACGGAGCACACCGCCGGCGGGCGCGGCGTCCACCTTCTCCGGCGCGGTGCAGCCCACCCGAGCCGCCACCTCACCCTCCCACCTTCTTCGTAGCGGGGCGGCCCACCCACCCGAGCCGGCGCCCCACCCTCCCACCTTCTCCGGCCTGACTAGCCATCGACCACCACTCCACCTTCCTCGGCCAGATCCATGGCACCACCACCTTCCCCCAGCCCTGCCGCCCACCACCTCCGTCGTGCCGCAGCCCACACCACCTACCCCACCTTTCCCCAAAGGCCGCCCCACCGCTCCCCACCGGTCGCCCCCAAATCCCACCCCTACCACCGGCTACAGCACACACCACCTGCGCACAACTCATCGCCGCCCCAACCAAACGCTGGAACCCCGCCACCGGATTCGGTCGCCACGGCCCTGGGCACGGCCAGCCGCACAAGATCCGGCCGCCGCCACCGCTGCCATGATGGCCTTCTGTGCAGGAGCACCTACGGCATGAGGGCACACCGGGACCTGCCACGCCTTGCTCCATCGCGCGAGAGACGCGAAGGAGTGGCTCCCCCTGAATCTCCTACCAACCGCCGCGGCCCGCTGGAGATTGACGCAGCGGCATGGCCGGGGTTGGAGGAGATGGCCTAGATCCAGTCACGCCGCCGGCAGGAGCCCCAGCGCATCCCGCGGCCATGGCGGGATCCCCACCGCGGGCATGCCCCTTCCGACCGCCCTCCCTGATGGCCGCCTCCCTAGTCCTTCTCCTCGTCCCCTCCGATATTATTGGCATGGAGGGGCTCTCCGGCGGTCTGCTCCGGCCATTCTCTCCTTCTGGCCCCTGCTCCTTGTTCATCCCTTCCTTCTCTATTGTTCCTTCGACTGATTCCCAATGCCTCCTCTGTTTTGCAGGTTCAGAAGCACTCCCTGCGTCGACAACAAAAAGGTGAAATGATGATTTTTCTTGTTCAGATGCAGCTCACTTCGTCGACATCGTCCGGCGTCACTGGAGCAGTCCACACAGCAAGCGCAAGCGGCCGTCGTCGACTCATTATGTCATACACTTGCACGCGCCACCTCTTGCATCTTCCAAATTCGTTTGCAGGCGCCGGCGTGCTGGTTCTATTGCTGTTCAGAAAAGAATTTTTTTTAGATTTTGCTAGTGCACAACACTGCAGTTTGCTTGTGCTCACGGTGCGGTGCGGTTGGGCGACCAATTACTATTTTTCTATTGATTTCACAGATTTTCCAATACGTTTGTAAGAAATGTTTAAAACAGTAGTTCATTGTACAAAAAATGTGGTGTAGTTTGGCTGCTGGCGCTACAAATCAGGATTTGCAAAAAAATATGGTTCGAATGGGCGGGCGGGCATGCAGCTCACCAGCCTCTGCCTCGCAGTTCGTTTGGCACTGGCTGGGTGAATGGAACTGGACCCAGAACCTAGGAATTTGATTCAATTTTTGTTTGAGAAGTTTTTATGTAAACTTGGAGGGTAAAATTTGTAACTATAAAAAAGAACATTGCAGTTCTCTCGACTCCACCGTGCAGTGCATTTGCACTTGTTTGAAAAGTCTGACGGTTTTCTTTTCAGAAGTTCATTTATTTAGATGCAATTTATTAGTCATGTCTAATGCAGCTCACTTGCCATGACTATGGAGTGCACATGTGTTTCTATAAAACAAAAATATTTAGATGTAGTTTATTAGTCATGTCTAATGCAGCTCACTTGCCTTGACTATGGAGTACACACGTTTTTCTATAAAACAAAAATAGAGAAAGACAACAGGAGAACTATGTACTTCACTTTAACTTCATGCTTCACTTCAATTATTCGTGAAGTGAGCTACACTCATCCTGCCCTGTGTTTCAGGAAGGCCTAAAAAATGTAAAATGCATCGGGAGTTGTCTGTGGTTCACTACACTCGGCCTCGTAGTTTAGATGAAATTACAAAATGAAAAGTTAGCAAAAATTGTGATAATACAGTTCTTTTTGTAGACATTGTAGTGCGGTTTTCCGTCTGATGTAGTGCGGGTTTTTTTCCGAAGCAGTGCGTTCTTCTGTCTGATGCAGTACACTCGTCGATTCCGGGGTCGCGAAAAACAGAGTGTCCGCATTTTGGTAAATTCAAAAAAGCTTTTAAACCGTAAGGAATTAGGGAGTGTGTTCTACATGAAAAAGTTGCGCCTCGTCGATATCTTTCCAACGGCGTATGATTCGAATCATTTCGACCAGCGGTTTGCAAAAATTTCACGAAAAACGGCCGCTGCCTCCTGTCGTCAGCCGCACTATTTTCAAAATTAACTTAAAACCGTAAGGAATCTCAAAACCATTCCTACATATGAAAGTTGCGCCTTGTCCATATCTTTCCAATGACGTATCATACGTCTCGTTTCGACAAACGGTTCTAAAACTAGAGCGAAAACAGTACCGAAAATTTGAAAAAAAAAATGAAAAACAGAATTCCGCGGTTTAGTAAATTTGAGACTGCTCTTAAACCGTAACGAATTAGAGAAAGATTTATATATGGAAAAGATGCGCCTCCACGATATCTATCCAACGGTGTATCATTTGCTTCATTCCGACAAGCGGTTTCGAAAAAAACACGAAAAAACGCTCGCTGCCACTCGTCATCCGCCGCACCATTTTCAAAACTGCTCTTAAACCGTGTGGAATCTCGAAAAGTGTTCAACATGTGGAAGTTGCGCCTAATCCATAGCTTTTCAACGGTATATTACACGCCTCATTCCGATAAACGCTTAAAAAACTAGAGCGAAAACAGTACCAAAAAAAACACCGCGTGTAGTTTTTTTCGACACGAAGTTCACTGGTCTCTATTGCAGTGCTCGTTGTCAAAATGATGCAGTGCGTTTCTATTGAGCGTGCAGTGTCAAAGTGGTGTGCAGAATAGTTATTCTGCTAATATTAGCAGAATAGACCGTCTATATATATATATATATATATATATATATATATATATATATATATATATATATATATATATATCCTGAAAGTTTGCAGTCGTCCGCTACAGCCCCACACATATAATGCGGGGGTGTTCGAGAAAACGCGTAGTCACGCTTGATCCAACGTCTTGGTCCGTTAAGGAGGTGATAATGCAGCGAACCAGGCAATCAGACTATATAGCTTTAACAGTTTCACTTAGCCATAGGAGTTTGACGGTGGGGCTACTATATAGCCCCTAGTACTTTCGCATTCAGCTGGATATGGTGCGCGTATGTACGTGACCAGGAAACCGGTCCTTCGTTAATGCGGAGGAATCGCGAATATTCCGTTGTGTCATCGAGTGGTTGACCAGTCTCGCGCTGTATCATGACAGTCAGTTTTCGGCTTTCTCTACGGAGGTGCTCGTCCAGATGAACCGGGGCACAATCACAGTAGTTCTCTTGGTGCCTCCTTATCCGATAGAATGGAACATAAGTTAGCAAAACACGGGAGCCGGGGAAACCCAACATTTGACAAAAGACATGATTCAGAGCTTATGCATATAAGGCCAAACTTGTGACGTGGAACAATCCCTAAGGTATTCGGACTTTATAATGTGTACTGGGCTGAATAACGCCCTTGACAATAAGCCCTAAGTTTCCAGGTATGAGCGGTAGTTTGGTGTGACAAAAATGCTGAAAACGCCAGTATCCCTCCTGGTTGTATAAAGTTTTCCGGAGGGGAAGAAGCAACAAGAGATATTAAAAAGGTTTACGCAGGGTCTTAATCTAAAAAGAAACCTTTGAGCGGGGCCCTGCTGCACGTCTGCACCTTTATCTCCGTTGTGCCGTATCCTGGAAGGGTGTAGCACGATGATCATCTGTAAAAGAAAAAACCCAGGTGAAAGACTTCGTGCGAGGTGTTCGTTAGTCTGAATCAACCATGAAAATGGAATATGCTATTGTATTGATAGGGTCGAGCCAAACTATGGGCTCTTTTTGCGAGCAGCCCCTAGCATCTTTTATGGGGAAATCCCAACTGGGCTGTTACATTAGGTGGAGCATCAGAGTCGTCTAACCGTGTCCGTGGTCTTGACGACCAACCATTAGTCCTGGTTGGAGGGACCGCTCAGTGTTCGGCTGCTAGAGCCGCCACATATTCTTCCGCGCGTAAGGAACACTCTGTGTTTCCGCTAACTGTGATGACGCTGCGTGGACCGGGCATCTTAAGTTTGAGGTAGGCATAATGCGGTACTGCATTAAAACGAGCGAAGGCCATTCGTCCGAGTAGTGCGTGATAGCCACTCCGGAATGGAGCGATGTCGAAGGTTAATTCCTCGCTTTTGAAGTTGTCGGGAGAACCGAATACAACCTCTAGTAATAGAGAGCCCGTATAGTGGGCCTCGGTGCCAGGTATCACTCCTTTAAAGGTAGTGTTACTTAGGATGATCCTTGATGGGTCTATCCCCATTTTGCGGATAGTGTCCTGATATAGCAGGTTTAGGCTGCTGCCGCCGTCCATGAGGACTCGTGTGAGATGGTATTCGTCAATTATTGGGTCGAGCACCAAGGGGCAGCCCATCCACCGTACCGGATACTAGTCAGATGGTCCCTGCGGTCGAAGGTGATTGGGTAGGCCGACCAGGGATTAAATTTAGGGGCGACGGGCTCAACAATGTATACGTCTCGGAGTGCGCGCTTGCGCGTTCTCTTTGGAATGTGAGTTACATAAATCATATTCCTCCAGTGTTCGGCTGACGAGGCTCGTCCTCATCTTCACTTGGCATCTCCCTCCTCTTTTTTTCGGCATTCAGCTTGCCGGCCTATTTGAAAACCCAACACTCTGTGTGGGTGTGGTTTGCAGGTTTTTTGGGGGCGCCGTGAATCTAACATAATTTGTCTAGAATCTTGTTTAGGCTGGACGGTCCATCTCTGCTGCCTTTAAATGGCCTCTTCCATTGACCGGATCGAGAGCCCCTGAATTCAGCATTAATCGTCGTGTTCTCTGGGCTGCCATCATTGTTTGGACGCTTGTTTTTGTTGCGTCGCGGCTTCCCGTTGCCATCCCTGACTTCGGATGTGCTTAGGTCGCTGGTGCCGCTACAAGCCAGCCAGCTGTCCTCGCCCGCGCAAAAGCGGGTCATAAGGCTTCGTAAGGCTGCCATTGTCTTCGGCTTTTCTTGGCCGAGGTGTCTGGCAAGCCATTCTTCCCGGATACTATGTTTGAAGGCCGCTAAGGCTTCGGCGTCCGGGTAATCGACTATTTGATTCTTCTTAGTAAGAAATCTGTTCCAGAGCTTTCGGGCTGAATCTCCGGGCTGTTGAATTATGTGACTTAGGTCGTCTGCGTCCGGAGGTCGGACATAGATCCCTTGAAAATTGGCCCTGAAAGCATCCTCGAGCTCTTCCCAACTTCCGATTGAGTTTTCGGGAAGGCCTTTCAACCAGTGTCGAGCTGGTCCCTTTAATTTGAGGGGTAGGTATTTAATGGCGTGGAGATCGTCTTCGTGAGCCATGTGGATATGAAGGATAAAGTCCTCGATCCAGACCCCAGGGTCTGTAGTTCCGTCCTATGCCTCTATATTCATGGGTTTAAATCCTTCCAGAAATTGATGATCCAGTACCTCATCGGTGAAGCACAGGGGGTGTGCGGCACCCCTGTATTTGGTCATGTCGTGGCATGTTGTCGACGGTTGTTGTGTTCGGTTCTGGTTCCTAGCTAGTGTTCGATCAATGTGATTGTTTCAGTAGCTCTGAGCCTGTGCCGGAGCACGCTTCCTAGATCCGTAGATGGATCTGGCCATACCGGACTTTCTGTACAGGAGCTCACGTAAATCATGTGCTGACTTGTGTGCGGCATCATTAGCCGTCTTGTCATGGCCACGGGGCAGTTGGTCCGGCTGATTGGCCGTTTTCGGTTGAATGGGCTCTACGGCCTTATCGTCGAATTCTGGCAGCAGCTTGCGCTTTGGATAGCTCTTTGTGTGACGATCGTTGCCATATTTTTCTTCTGTGTCGAGCACTTTGTTCCACCTGCAGTTGAGCATATCCTGCGCAGCCTTAAGCCTTTGCTTCTACTTCTTTAGGCTCCTCGCGGTGGCGATAAGACTTCTGTTGAGGTTCTCTTGTTTCGAAGTTTTTCTGGGATGATGAGTTCATCATCGTCCGGGCTGTCCTCCTGTCCGGAGACAGGTTGTTAAATTTTACCCTCGGGATAAGTGTTATCTGACGTTGGCTCCAGACTGTTTTCACCATCCCCTGGCTCACCCTGCTCCATCGCTGGGTCCATGGGGTCGTTGTTTCCTTTGGAATCAACCGGGGTATTATTATTTCTTGCACCGTTGTCGCTGTTTTTACTGTGGCCAGATTTAGAGCGGCGTCTATGGCGCCGCTTTGGTGGCTTATCGAGGGGATTATCCTTCGTTGTGTCGTTACCATCGCCTTCTTTTGGTGTGTCCACCATGTATATATCGTATGATGAGGTGGTAGTCCAGCGCCCAATGGTCGGTGATTCCTATTCTTCTCCTGCGTCGTCGTAAATACCGTCGACGTCTTCGGAGTCAAAATCGAGCGTGTCGGTTAAGTCATCGACAGTGGCTATGAAGTGGGTGGTGGGTGGGGAACGAATTTCTTCGTTGTCCGCTTCCCACTCGAGCCGAACATAGTTCGGCCAGGAATCTCTTGACAAGGAAAGAGACTTTAATGAGTTCAGTACATCACCTAAGGGCGAGTGCTGAACAATATCCGCGGTAGTGAACTCCATGACCGGTGCCCAATCAGATTCAACAGGCCTGGATGCACGCGGTTCGGATCCTATAGCCGAAGGCGAGTCCAAGGATCCGATGACACCACTCTCGCAGGAGGTGGGATCAGTGTTCGGCTCCGATGCCGATGAGTGTGCGGCCTCCGTGGCGGGGTCCATCCACCCGTCCTCAGAAGGCACGATCTGCTCCGGATTGATTCCCGGCGCCAACGCAGGCGCGATCTCTCGAATACTGTTCGACGGCAGATCAAAGTCATGCCCGTCGTACCGTTCGGCGCACCTGTCATGGGCTCGAATCCATCGAAGATCAAGTCTCCACGGATTTCGGCTGTATAGTTTAAGCTTCCAAACCTAACCTGATGGCCAGGGGCATAGCTATCGATCTGCTCCAGATGGCCAAGCGAGTTGGCACGCAGTATGAAGCCACCGAATACGAAGGTCTGCCCGGGAAGGAAAACCTCCCCCTAGACCGCATCATTGCAGATGATCGGAGGAGCCATCAAGCCTTGCAGCGACGGCACAGTGGAACTCTCCACGAAAGCACAAATGTCGGTGTCAAAACCGGCGGATCTCGGGTAGGGGGTCCCGAATTGTGCGTCTAAGGCTAATGGTAATAGGAGGCAGGGGACACAATGTTTTACCCAGGTTCGGTCCCTCTCGATGGAGGTAATACCATACTTCCTGCTTGATTGATCTTGATGATATGAGTATTACAAGAGTTGATCTACCATGAGATCATAGAGGCCAAACCCTAGAAGCTAGCCTATGATTATGATTGTTGTTGTCCTACGGACTAAACCCTCCGGTTTATATAGACACCGGAGGGGGCTAGGGTTACACAGAGTCGGTTACAGAGAAGGAAATCTACATATGCGAACACACAAGCTTGCCTTCCACGCAAAGGAGAGTCCCATCCGGACATGTGACGAAGTCTTTAATCTTGTATCTTCATAGTCCAACAGTCCGGCCAAAGTATATAGTCCGGCTATCCGAGGACCCCTTAATCCAGGACTCCCTCACCCACTTCGCGTGGCAAACAACTTTAAAGTCTTCCTTGGCTCTGGGTCGTTCCCTTACTTGGCCTTACCGTCTGATGACCCACAAGTATAGGGGGTCTATCGTAGTCCTTTAGATAAGTAAGAGTGTCAAACCCAACGAGGAGCGGAAGGAAATAAAAAGCGGTTTTCAGCAACGTATTCACTACAAGCACTGAAATTACTGATAACACATAGTTTTGTGATAAAGTAATTCATAACGGGTAACAAGTAACAAAAGTAACTAAGGTGCAGCAAGGTGGCCCAATCCTTTTTGTAGCAAAGGAAAAGCCTGGACATACTCTTAGATAAAGCAAAGCGCTCCCGAGGACACATGGGAATTTTTGTCAAGTTAGTTTTCATCATGCTCATATGATTCACGTTTGTTACATTGATAATTTGATATGTGGGTGGACCGGTGCTTGGGTACTGCCCTTTATTGGACAAGCATCCCGCTTATGATTAACCCCTCTCGCAATCATCCGCAACTATGAAAGAAGAATTAAGGTAAACCTAACCATAGCATGAAACATATGGATCCAAATCAGCCCCTTACAAAGCAACGCATAAACTGGGGTTTAAGCTTCTGTCACTCTAGCAACCCATCATCTACTTATTACTTCCCAATGTCTTCCCCTAGGCCCAAATCATGGTGAAGTGTCATGTAGTCGATGTTCACATAACACCACTAGAGGAAAGGCAACATACATCTCATCAAAATATCGAACGAATACGAAATTCACATGATTACTTATAACAAGACTTCTCCCATGTCCTCAGGAACAAACGTAACTACTCACAAAGCATATTCATGTTCATAATCAGAGGAGTATTAATTATTATTAAGGATCTGAACATACGATCTTCCATCGAATAAACCAACTAGCATCAACTACAAGGAGTAATCAACACTACTAGCAACCCACATGTACTAATCTGAGGTTTTGAGACAAAGATCAGATACAAGAGATGAACTAGGGTTTGAGAGGAGATGGTGTTGGTGAAGATGTTGATGGATATTGACCCCCTCTCGATGAGGGGATCAATGCTGATGACGATGACGATGATTCCCCCCTCCCAGAGGGATGTTTCCCCAGCAGAACAGCTCCGCCAGAGCCCTAGATTGGTTCTGCCCAGATCCTACCTCGAGACGGCGACGCTTCATCCCGAAAGCTTCCTTATGATTTTTTCCAGGTCAAAACACACCATATAACAGAAGATGTGCGCCAGGGGCCTGCCAGGGGGCCCACAAGGACGGAAGGCACGCCCAGGGGGTAGCGCGCGCCCTCCACCCTTGTGGATGGCAGGTGGCCCCCCTCTGGTGCTTTCTTCGCCCAATATTTTCATATTTCCCAAAAATATTCTCCGTGAAGTTTCAGGACTTTTGGAGTTGTGCAGAATAGGTCTCTAATATTTGCTCCTTTTCTAGTCCAGAATTCCAGCTGCCGGCATTCTCCCTCTTCATGTAAGCCTTGTAAAATAAGAGAGAAAAGGCATAAGTATTGTGATATAACGTGTAATAATAGCCCATAATGCAATAAATATCAATATAAAAGCATGATGCAAAATGGACGTATCAACTCCCCCAAGCTTAGACCTCGCTTGTCCTCAAGCAGAAGCCGATATCGAAAAATATGTCCACATGTTTAGAGATAGAGGTGTCAATAAAATAAAATACAGACATGAGGGCATCACGATCATCTTTAGAACATCAACATATATTGTCATCTAATTTCTTATGCTAAATTAGCAATTCATTCACAAGGTAAAGTATGAATCAATGACTTCACTGAAAACTAACAAACTATGATCTCAGTCATTGAAGCAATTGCAATTTGTCATAACATCGGAAAGAGTCAATATAAGAGCTTTTCAGCAAGTCCACATACTCAACTATCATTTAGTCTTTCACAATTGCTAACACTCACGCGATACTTATGGGTTCAAAGCTTCAATCGGACATAGAGAAAGATAGGGGCTTATAGTTTTGCCTCCCAACCTTTTACCTCAAGGGTAATATCAACAATAATACTTTATGAAAACCTACATCCAAGTGGATATATATATATATATATCCAGATCTCTCCAACACATAGTGCTTGCCAAAGGAAAAAGTGTAAACAGGAAAGGTGATGGTCACCATGACTCTTGTATAAAGATAGGAGGTAAAAATAAAAGATAGGCCCTTCGCAGAGGGAAGGTTGTCATGCGCTTTTATGGTTGGATGCAGAAAATGTTAATGCAAAAGAACGCCACTTTATATTGCCACTTGTGATAAATACTTTATTATGCAGTCCATCGCTTTTATTTCTTCCATATCACAAGTTTGTATAAAGCTTATTTTCTTCACACTAATAGATCATACATATTTAGAGAGCAATTTTTATTGCTTGCACCGATGACAACTTACTTGAAGGATCTTACTCAATCCATAGGTAGGTATGGTGGACTCTCATGGCAAAATTGGGTTTAGGGATTTTTGGATGCACAAGTAGTATCTCTACTTGGTGCAAAGAATTTGGTGAGCATGAGAGGGAAAGGCAATCTTAACAATATGACTTCTATTCGGATATAAGAAAACATAACCCATTATGTTGTCTTCCTTGTCCAACATCAACTTTTTAGCATGTCATATTTTAATGAGTGCTCACTGACGGTGTCTTAGACTAGGGGGTACTCACCACGTCGTCTCCCGATCAGTTGGATTGGGCCAAGGACCCCATGTCCATATACTCATGGGCCAGTTCGGACAGTTGCCGCATACAAGGAAGATTCCACAAGACTCGGTGATCAAGACAAGGACTCCTCCCCCACCGGCGTATTCGGCTAGGACTCTTGTTACCCTAGGCCTATAGTACATTATATAAACCGAGGCTAGGCTAGTCGATAGAGGATTATGACATTACTTATCATACCTCTAGGGTTTAGACCACAACATATGATCTCGAGGTAGATCAACTCCTGTAACCCCTATAATCATTATACTCAATCAAGCAGCATGTAGGGTATTATCTCATCAAGAGAGCCCGAAGCTGGGTAAAATCCCGTGTTCATGTTACCATTGATCCTAAGACGCACAGTTTGGGACCCCCTACCCGGGATCCACCGGTTTTGACACCGACATTGGTGCTTTCATTGAGAGTTCCGCTGTGTGATCGACGAAAGGATCACTGGCTCGACTGCAGGTCAACTGCAACATCGGTTTCTTTGTCACTAGCTTGACTGGTCACCTTGGCTTGACCGAGGACTGCGCCCTACCTCCGATCATCATGTTCGGATGAGGGCCTTCGTCAACATCAACTCCGATCTCTATCAAGATCATGGATGAGTGATCCATGGAGCTCGGGGGCTCAATGTCAACATTGCCCTCGGGCGACTGTGCTGTTTTCTGGACAGCAAACTTGTATCCGCCGCCACTGCCTCCTCGAGTGTCGCCCAAACGGTTTCTTTGGCAGAATTATGCGGAATGAGGTCTACAACAACCCTGCAAAAATTTCGTCGAATTCCGATGGAGGAATCTTCGGCAATCTCTGATATACCGGAGCCCTGTTGAATCTGGACGAGAATCCGGACGCGTTTGGAGCGGGGTGTCCAGCATCTAGCTCGGACGTCCTTTGGAATATCCAACTGTTGATCAGCTGCGGAATTCCCATATCTACCACCTACCAAAAATTTAGCTCGATCCGACCGTCCAAACTCCGGGAACCTTCCGATTATTGCATCACTTTTTGGATTTGTTTTCTCCGCGAGAACGAGTCCGACCCGAGTTCATCTCCTTTATGAACGGGATTTCGGACATCCTTTTTGAAGGACGTTTTCTTATGGGGTATTGCGTTTTATTCTCAAACACATCCCATTAATATTAAAAGTATTTTTACAATACGATCTTAACCATCGCGCCGGTGTCAAACCGGCCTGACAACATCACTCCACGTCGGCCGACCTGCGCTAGGCACGTCGTCGCTTTGTTAAGCCGAGCTCAACTTCATCGGGTCATCATCTCTGCCAGCCGAACAATAGTTCGGCATCGCGAAGGATAAATCGTCACCAACATCGCCGCCCCACAGATTACACTGAGCGGGCACACCGGCATCGCCGCACGGTCACTTCATCAAGCCTGCATTGATCACGTCACAAGCTACGACCTGCATCGGCATGTCCAAACTGTTGCTTCATCGAGCCGATGTCCATCATGCGGAACTACTTCAACACCTCGGCTGAGACATCTCCTCACCGACCTGCTCTGTCTCCTCTCCTGGACCGGGGGCTTGATCATCCCTTCATCAACTTACCTCGGAGACTCCAGCATCACCGGCCGACCAGCTTCATCACATTAGCTGGACCACGGGCTTTGCCTCAGCGAGCCAACCTTTGCCAGCAACGTCATGCCTTCGCTTCATCACCCATTAGGCAATGGGTGTGCGGATTGAGTCCCAATTTTGGGAGTAACCTTTCTTCGGACCGCTACAACAAATAAACCAGGTGATATTATTCCCAGCAATTTTTGCTTGTTCGGGTTTATTTTTCCCAAGGAATTATTACTTTGCTTTGTTCCATCATCTATACGCAGGTCTATCAATTGGTGGCCGCATTAATGACGGTTTCGTGGTGGTTCGGTCAGTTTCCGTGCATAGTTCGGTGAATGCCGTATCCGAAACTCAGACCGACCTGTGAATTCGGGCCTTGTCACGCCTTCACTGCGTCACGCCGATGCCCTGCATCGACATTGACCTTAACACTCAAGCCATATCTCTTTCATTATTTACTTCACTTATATTAAATAAGCAGAAGATTTTTTTACAGTATTATCTTTATTTGTCATTACTTCTGGTTTGCACTATCTTATCTGTGCAGCCAATCGACTCATACTGAGCCGTGCTGTCGCCTCCGTCGACCGAATTGTGTTTTCACCTTGGTGCGCCGAACTGCTTCATTACTGCGGCTGGACTGGGGGCTTCATCTTCTCGGAGTGCTGAACTCTCTGCTCGGCCACCTTGGGACCAGCCTGGGGGTTGAACCTTGTCCTGCATCAAGCTCGGACCGCGTCATCAATGCCGAACACATTAACCAGCTAAGTCGCTCTCATACTCATAAACTTTTAGTTTTAAAATTTGTTCGGTTCGACCAAGCACTATACTTTTTTTAGCAAAAAGTTGTTTGTGAAGAACTTCCTTGTCCAAACTTTGTTTGTGACGCACATATTCAAATACCCCATTTATTTGGGGGCTCCCTTGATGGAGCTTTTCCTCTTGCATATGATTATACTTGTACGACTTTGTTCCTTGTTCGTGTATTACGCCACAATATGCACCATGTTGACTTAAGCGATTTGCAAGCTGGGTTGCCTGGCTCCTGTGCTTACCCCTACGTTCCCGATTGTTCGGCCAGGGAGTAAAGGGAGCACCTCTGCGATTGTGACGATTGGTTCATCCGAGCCGGACCTCAGACTGGGTGAAGCCGAAAGCTAGCACTCTTACTGTTTTCAACAATGGTCGGCACACAACGGAACTCATGAGTACAAAAAATCTATTGCACAAGTTTCATAATAATAATGAGCAACCGAAGAAAGGTATCGGCGAGGGTACTATTTTCTTCAAAGATGCTTCTTACACTTTGTCAGTAATATAGCATATGTTCCCTGAGTGCGCTTTGTTTGTTACAGCCTTATGGCCTGATTGCCTGGTTATCAGAAACACCGTCGATATTCTCGACAGGGGGAGTACATACATAACACTTTTCGGTCCTTGACCGAAGAGGGAGAAGCAGACGGTCGGTTAAGACACGTATAAAGTTTGGGTGGACACAGATATGATATAAGTACTTCGGTACATACAATCATTATACATAAAATTCTTTTACCCAAGTAACTTGGGGGCTCTTAAATTTATGTGAGCTGTTTTATAATAAGTGTTCTTCTTCCTAGTCGTTGCAAAGTCCTTTTTTTCTATCACTCCTTTTTTCGACGCGAGTGTGCGGTCAATAGCTGAATTTCCCTCTAAAAGCCGGTAAAGTTTGGTAAACTGGCCTAGCGAGAAGTACTCCGCCTTTGGGATAGGAGGTTGAAGCCATAGGCTGACCCGCTTGAAGTCTTGAGATAGGATGTGTCATGTTAAAGCACGACAGAAGCACACTTTTTTCTCTAACACCAATTTTCTGATTGGCACCGAACAATTAATCTAGTTTGAACGTCGAGTTTTTACTGACATTTTTTGGTTTTCCAATCCAATGGCACTTTTCAACTATTTGTGTGTTTTCCGCATAAGTCTCGCAGTGCAACGCCGGACACCTTTAGAGATTCGGCAAAAATTCTCGGATATTGCTATATACGCATCGGTTTCAAATTGTGTCTTCGGTCGATAGTTGGGTTGCCCGGCTCCTGTGCTTGCCTCCTACATTCCGCTTTCTTCGGTTAGGTGTGCAAAAGGAGAACCACTGTGATTGTGCTTCCAGCTCGCATGGTTAAGCACCTCGGTGGAAAAAGCCGAAAACTGACTGTCACAATAAAGCATAAACCGGTCAGTGATTCAATGACTATGTTAAATGACGGGCCGTTCATAACATTGGCCAAAGTGTTTACGACTTGACCTCGGCTGTCGCCGAACACTAAGCGGGGGGCTACTTGCTGGCCTCCCAACTTTAAGCTCCCATGACTAAGTGAAAGTTATAAAGCCCGCATATCTGATTGCCTCGTTTCCGCCAACACAACCGCCTTCGCGCATCGAGACATCGGCTAAGGGTTGTTTTGTTATTTCGGAAACACCCTGCGTAGCATCTACAAGGGGGTAGAAGCCGACGATGGGCCACTTTCAGATTATAAACGGTCACAACGGAAGTGAAAATTTGGGTTCATCTAGACCACAGAGTTTGGAAGCTTTTCCCGAGCTAAATCCTCAGTATTTTCCTCCCACATTGATCGGAGCTGAGGTTTCATGATCATGCTTAGCATGACAACCCAAAGAAAGGAGCCGATAGCGGGACTATTTTCTTTGGACGATGTTTCTTATGTTAAAACAATAATATAACATGTTTATCTGTGTACCTTTATTTATAAAACCGTATGGCCGGATTGCCTTGTTTGCGGTAAATCTTTTCCCTCATAAAGGCTTTATAAAGTGGGACAAACACTCCCCGGCTACTGGCCGAGGAGGTTGAAGCCGATGGTCGGTCAACAAAGTTTTGTACAATGCGGATCCGAGCATTGATGATGTAGAGTACTTGGATACATAGAATCATTACACATAATTTGTGATTTTACTTTGGATATCGATCCTTAATTCGGCCACCCGTGCCCACATTAAGGCTCGGGGGCTACTGGGCTTCGTGCTTATTATTTACAAATATTAAAGGGGTACATCGATCCCCTGATCTGGTGTCGCCACCCGACCAGTGTCTCGGGGGCTATTGCATTGCCTATCCAATGCAGAATATTTAAAGTGCAATATAGTTTTCGAGGAGATTGTTATCCTCAGGTTGGTCGGCCGCACCCAACCTGAGTCTCGAGGACTTTGCACACCGCGTTTCTATTCATATGTATGCTGCCGAGCTAGGAGTTGATCCTCAGGCCGATTTCGCGCATCGACCTGAGTCTCAGGGGCAACTAGGATCAGCGGTTTCATGTTTTCCTTCAGGTGCATCTCGAGTTTTATACCGACGCACACACCTTGAGGGCTACTAGCAAAATGTCTCGGTAGAGAAGAAATTGCACCAATAAAAAAATCAGCCCACAGTCAGGGGTGGTGCACCACCTTGGAAGCAGTCCAGCATAAAGCTCGGGCGCCAGTGGCTGGCTCCATAGAGGGCATTCCCGGCATTAAGCTCGGCTAAACACCTTCAACTTTTTTGAACCAAGATGATCTATGACATCTCGGATACATTCCGGCATTGGAGCTTGGACACAGTCCGGCCTTGGAGCTTGGACACAGTCCGGTGTTGGAGCTCGGATACATTCCGGCGTTGGAGCTTGGACACAGTCCATCGTTGGAACTCGGATACATTCCGGTGTTGGAGCTCGGAAGCAGTCCGGCGTTGGTGCTTGGCTGCAAAAGATACCTCGAATGCAACCCGACATTGGAGCTCGGGTGCAAGAGGACACTGCCGCCCGGGAATAGTTTCAAACCCGTGGTGTGGCATAAAAACAATAAGGCATTGATAAAGGCTGAAAACTTAAAGGGACTCCTCGGATACCCGACGTGTAAACTCTTCGGATTTACTTCAGCGATCCTCAAGATCGAAGATGAGAAGATTTGTTGAACCAGTTTTCAAGACCGACGACCGAAGATGAAGAACAGTTTGGAAGAATCAAGGAGCGTCCCCAACTTGAAGACCGGTTCAGGGGGCTACTGACGGTGTCCTGGACTAGGGGGTACTCAACACGTTGTCTCCTGATCAGTTGGATTGGGCCGAGGACCCCATGGCCGTATACTCATGGGCCAGTTCGGACAGTTGCCGCATACAAGGAAGATTCCACAAGACTCGGTGATCAAGACAAGGACTCCTCCCCCACCGGCGTATTCGGCTAGGACTCTTGTTACCCTAGGCCTATGGTACATTATATAAACCGAGGCTAGGCTAATCGATAGAGGATTATGACATTACTTATCATACCTCTAGGGTTTAGACCACAACATATGATCTCGAGGGAGATCAACTCCTGTAACCCCTGTACTCATTATAGTCAATCAAGCAGCATGTAGGGTATTATCTCATCAAGAGAGCCCGAAGCTGGGTAAAATCCCGTGTTCATGTTACCATTGATCCTAAGACGCACAGCTTGGGACCCCCTACCCCAGATCCGCGGGTTTTGGCACCGACACTCACAATCACAAAACATGTCCAAGATAGTGTATTTATATATAAAACCTCTCTTTCGGTATTACTTCCTATTAATTGCAACGATGACCAAAACTATTTTTGTCTACTCTCAGCAACTTTTATTCATCATACTCTTTATATGTGAAGTCGTTACTCTCCAGATCAATATATGATCTTTTTATTTCTTCTTTTATTCTTTCTTTAATTCCCTCAAGATCATGGCAAGATAGCAAAGCCTTCAACTCAAAACTACTCTTTATTATATATAACTCACGAACTTGATTACATAGATAGAGATCAAAACAAAACTCAAAGCTAGATCATGCTAAAATTTTATTCTACTAGATCAAGATATACCAAAAAGGATCAAACTAAGAAAAATAATAAAGATAGAGGTGTGATGGTGATACGATACCGGGGCACCTCCCCCAAGGTTGGTAGTTGCCAAGGCGAGTGCCCATACCCATTTGTTTATGTCTCTTTCTTCGGAGGCGGTGATGATGGAGTTGTTGATGAAGTAGTGCCACACATCGAGCGTAGGAGCTGCTCGAATTTATGAGTAATGCCCTGAAGTGCGGTGATATGCTCTTGCAATAGAATATTTTCAAGAGTGAGATATTTATTTTGCACACGAACTATTTCAATGATCTTGAAACCTTCGATTTCAGTAGGGGTGAGATGATTGTAGTAAGGTTGAAGGATGTCTTCTTCTTCTGCTGCTGCCAGAGCTTGATCTCCAGCGACCTTCTTGATCTTATCATCCTCGTTAGTTTCCCCAAGTTCTTCTCTCTTCATCTCTATCTTCATCGGTCAAGCATCGCCGCCCGCATTGTTGGAGGAGGGGGACGACATGATGCCTGGTCTTGAAAACTCTGGCGAAATCAGCTCAACACAAATCCAGAGGATTTGGTCGTGGTACGATGGTAAAAACCTTTGGGAGATTATATAATGAATTTTTACCGACCAAAAGAAGTATTGTGCAAGAAAACGGAGTCTGGAGGGCACACGAGGTGGCCACAAGGTAGGGGGCGCGCCCAAGGGGCAGGGCACCCTCCACCCTTCTGGATCCCTCATGTCTCTTTCGGACTACTTCTAATTTTCCTAATTTTTTAAATATTCCAAAACGGAGAAAAATTGCTATTGGAACAGTTTTGGAATCTATTGACTTACCGTACCACATACCTATTCCTTTTCAGAGTCTGAAACATTCTGGAAAGTATCCCTTATGTACTCCTCCAGTGTTACTGTGTCAATTATATTGGTTTCAACATTTATGGTATTACCTGAGATATAATGTTTGATTCTTTGACCATTTACCACCTTCAGATTTGTGCCTTTGGCGTTGTTGATTTTTATGGCACCGGAACGATAGAACTCCTGGAGAATGTAAGGACCTTCCCATTTAGAGAGAAGTTTTCCTGCAAAAAAACTGAAATGAGAGTTGTATAGCAAAACATGATCACATACATTAAACTCACGCTTTTGTATCCTCTTCCATGCCATCTTTTAAAATTTTCTTTAAAAAACTTTGTATTCTCATAGGCTTGGGTTCTCCATTCATCAAGTGAGCTAATGTAAAATAACCTCTTCTCACCGGCAAGTTTGAAATCATAATTGAGCTCTTTAATAGCCCAATATGCCTTATGTTATAGTTTGAGAGGTAAGTGACAAGCCTTTCCATTAACCGTTTTATACGGAGACATACCCATCGGATTCTTATAAGCAGTTCTATAAACCGATAATGCATCATCAAGTTTCTTGGACCAATTCTTTCTAGATCTATTTGTCACATCCCTGGTTCTGGTAATGCCTAGTGCTAGCCTTTGGTGATGCATCATGTTTACTTTTCATAGAAAATTGAAATGGGGATGACAGAACCCCCAGCACCCCCTTAATCCAACTAGGGTTTTCTAAAATCTTTTTCAATGAACCTGAAAGGCCCTTCTAAAATGTTCATCATCTTTGCCTTGGTCTAGAACCTTTGACAAAAATGGTGCACAATTTTCTAGGACATCATAAGGTCACTGGATTAAATCATACTCTATTTGCATTTGGGCATTTAAATGCTATAAAATATTTTAAATGTCTAAATAATCATAAACTGAAATGTTTACAGTCGGATATATTTCAAACAGTAGCCATGAGCAGTTTCATGATTTTTGGGTTTGTTCTGGTATTTTTAATAAAGCCTTAAAGCTACAGAAGAAATAGAAAACAGGAAATAAAAGAGAGAGAGAGAGAGAGAGACTTACGTGGCCTCACCAGTGCAGCCCACCTAGCCGGCCCAGCTGGCGGCCCAGCCAAGTGGCCCAGCCCACCACCATAGCCCCTCTGTCGCCTTCCTCCTCGCGCCAGTAGGTAGGGGCGCATGCCCGGCGCGCGCAGCCACACGCCGGCCACCTCCACCCTGCCTGCGTGCCCCCTCGACCGCCTGGGTGTCCCTCGAGACGCCACGCACCCCCTAGACCTCTCTAACTCTCTCCCGTGCTTCTCCCCTTCTCTGCTCTCTCTCCCTCTCGCACCCGAGCACAACCGTCGCGACCGCTCGTCGTTGTTGCGGCCACCGCCTCCTCCTCATCCCTCTAACGTGCCCGAGAGCTCCGCCTCGACATCCCTGTCTTCTGCACCAAGTCAAGCGAGCCGAAAGCTCTGGAACACCGCCATCGCCATCTCCTTCAACCTCGGTCCGCCGAGATCACCGGTGACCGTGCGCCCGCTCTGTTGCCTCCCTGAGCTCGCCGAGGCCACCGTTGCACTTACTGTGAGCTCCATCGTCTTTCCCCCTTCTCCCGAGCTTGTTCTGTCCTTTAGCCGCCTTCTCCTTCGGAGCCGAGACGCTCCGTCACAGGATCTCGCACCGACATAGCTCCGGCGACCTTTTGGTCGCACTAGTGCGTCCAAACGTTTAGCAGCCACACGTAGAGCATCGCCAACTTCTCTCTTCGCTCATTTGCACATTGAAGCAATGATCCCATGCTAACCCGAGCTCTGCCCACCGCGGTCGAGCTCGCCGTCGTCGGCTCCGGCCACCATAGGCCCGACCGCCACCACCGCTCGACGCGCACATGCGAGAGCTGTCCAATGAGCCCAAGGACAACCTCGTCCATGCCTTGTGGGCGATTTCTGAGCCGCGCCGCTGTCTCGGGCCTCGCCCACGGCTTAACGCCGGTAGTTTATCCCCGGTTGATCGCCTTGGGTCACTGACGCATGGGGCCAGCCCTCCTAATTAACCTAGGTTAGTGTTAACTAACTAGGTTAGTTTAGTTAGTAGTTGACACCCGGGACCCACAGGTCATGTTTGACCTGGACCGGCTCCGCTGACCTGCTGACATCACACCGACGTCATGCTGACGCAGTTAACCATTTTCTAGATTAAAACAATTCAGGAAATTCCAGAAAATGCTTTAAACTTCTAAAACTCATAGAAATTAATTTGTAACTCCAAATGAAATAATTTATATATGAAAAATGATCAGAAAAATCCAATCTATCCATATGTACTGGTTTCATGCATGATAAAGCAACTTAAGCTTGCTGTTTAGTGCAAAACATGATAATGCACTATTTAAATTCATAATTTGAGTTTGGGATTGAACCTTTGGTTCAAAATGACACAAACCCATCTGATTGTAGTTGCATTAGGCCAACACACTCATATTACCATGTCATGATCATGCACCATATTGTGCATTGCATTGATTGTGTTCCTTCTCTGTTGCCGGTGGTTGTTCCCTCTCGATAGACATGTTCTGATGATGAGTTCGATGACACCGATGAAGAGCTATGTCATCTTCAGAAGTGCCAGGCAAGCAAAAAACCCTTGTTCATTCTGATACAATCCCACTCTCTCGCTCCTGCTCTCTTTTACTAGATTAGGACAACAATGATTCATCTGTTACTTGCTGCGATAGTTGAACCCCTTATCCTCTGCATGACATGTCATTTCCACAGTAAATAGATGAAACCCACTAGCATGAGTAGGAGTTGTTTGAGCCCTGATGTGCCTACTCATTCATGCTTGTTTGTCATGCCTGCTACTGCTTAGAGTTGAGTCGGGTCTGATTCATCGGGGATGAATTGGATTAGTGTGTGAGCTAAATGTGTGTGTCATGCCTGCTACTGCTTAGTGTGTGATCTAAGTGTGTGAACACGATTTGGTAAAGGTAGTGGTGAGAGGCCGTGTAGGAGTACATGGTGGGTTGTCTCATTGAAGCCGTCCTCCGGAACTGAGTTTTGTGTTTGTGATCCATGAACATCTACTACCAAGCATTGGGCCCGAAATCAATGGACCCTCTCGACTTATTAACAGCCCCTGTCCTCTGTCCAGGATTTTCAAGTAGTTTCTGGTGTCTGTAGTATGCTAGAGGTCGTGCATAGTGCTGACCTGAGGGGTGGGTTGTGATGCGGTAGGCACGTGGCATGGTGTACCGTGCGCCCATTTGGTGTCTCGGGAACCCTCCACACATTGTTCGGGGTCGTATGTGGAAACCTCAGCCAGAATCTCTGTGGATGGAACCTGAATAGGCGATAAACCTGGACTAGGGACTTGTGTGGTTAGTCAGGCCGTGACCGACACCCTCGCTGGGCTTTCGCTTGAAAGCTGCCGAGTACCTGTCGTGTAAACAACGATAAGTGGTGAGAGCGTGTGTGAAGAAGTACACCACTATAGGGTTATAAATGATCTATTCGAATAGCCGCATCCGCGGTAAAGGACCTCTGGGTTGCCTATACAGTTCATAGATAACTGAAAGTGGATATGATAACCCACAAGTATAGGGGATTGCTACAATTTTCGAGGGTAGAGTATTCAAGCCAAAGAATATTCTCAAGTATTAGCAGTTGAGTTGTCAATTCAACCACACCTGGATAACTTAGTATCTGCAGCAAAGTATTTAGTAGTAAAGTAGTATGGAAGTAACGGTAATAGTAGCAAAAGTAACAGTAGCAGTTTTGTAGTAATTGTAAAAGCAGTAACGGTAAAGTAACTAAGCAAAGAACAATATGTGAAAAGCTCGTAGGCATTGGATCAGTGATGGATAATTATGTCGGATGCGATTCCTCATGTAATAGTTATAACATAGGGTGACACAGAACTAGCTCTAATTCATCAATGTAATGTAGGCATGTATTCCGAATGTAGTCATACGTGCTTATGGAAAAGAACTTGCATGACATGTTTTGTCCCACCCTCCCGTGGCAGCGGGGTCCTAATGGAAACTAAGGGATATTAAGGCCTCCGTTTAGTAGAGTACCGGACCAAAGCAGTAACACTTAGTGAATACATGAACTCCTCAAACTACGGTCGTCACCGGTAAGTATCCCGATTATTGTCACTTCGGGGTTAACGGATCATAACACATAATAGGTGACTATAGACTTGCAAGATAGGATCAAGAACTCACATATATTCATGAAAACATAATAGATTCAGATCTGAAATCATGGCACTCGGGTCCTAGTGACAAGCATTAAGCATAGAAAAGTCATAGCAACATCAATCTCAGAACATAATGGATACTAGGGATCAAACCCTAACAAAAATAACTCGATTACATGGTAAATCTCATCCAACCCATCACCGTCCAGCAAGCCTACGATGGAATTACTCACGCACGATGGTGAGCATCATGAAATTGGTGATGGAGGATGGTTGATGATGACGACTGCGTCGGATCCCCCTCTCCGGAGCCCCGAACGGACTCCAAATCAGCCCTCCCGAGAGAGTTTAGGGCATGGCGGCGGCTCCGAATCGTAAAACGCGATGAATCTTTCTCTCTGATTTGTTTCTCCCCAAACGTGAATATATGGAGTTGGAGTTGAGGTCGGTGGAGCTTCAGGGGGCCCACGAGGCAGGGGGCGCCCCCCACCCTCGTGGACAGGGTGTGGGCCCCCTGACATTGATTGTTTCGCCAATATTTTTTATTAAATCCGAAAAGTTGCTCCGTGGATTTTCAGGTCACTCCGAGAACTTTTATTTTTGCACAAAAATAACACCATGGCAGTTCTGCTGAAAACAACATCAGTCTGGGTTAGTTCCATTCAAATCATGCAAGTTAGAGTCCAAAACAAGGGCAAAAGTATTTGGAAAAGTAGATACGACAGAGACGTATCAACTCCCCCAATCTTAAACCTTTGCTTGTCCTCAAGCAATTCAGTTGACAAACTGAAAGTGATAAAGAAAAACTTTTACAAACTCAGTTTGCTCTTGTTGTTGCAAATATGTAAAGCCAACATTCAAGTTTTTAGCAAAGATTATGAACTAACCATATTCACAATAACACTTAGGTCTCATGTTTACTCATATCAATGTCATAATCAACTAGCGAGCAATAATAATAAATCTCGGATGACAACACTTTTTCAAAACAATCATAATATGATATAACAAGATGGTATCTCGCTAGCCCTTTCTGAGACCGCAAAACATAAATGCAGAGCACCTTTAAAGATCAAGTACTGACTAAATATTGTAATTCATGGTAAAAGAGATCCAGTCATAGTCATACCCAATATAAATTAATAGCAATGCATGCAAATGACAGCGGTGTTCT
The DNA here is from genome assembly GCF_018294505.1 of Triticum aestivum. Taxonomy (NCBI): domain Eukaryota; kingdom Viridiplantae; phylum Streptophyta; class Magnoliopsida; order Poales; family Poaceae; genus Triticum; species Triticum aestivum. Next base: position 291,643,861 of record NC_057813.1, on the reverse strand, counting down.
CCAGCGGGTGCTTTTTAATAAGAGGGTGATGACTCAACATAAAAGTAAATAGATAGGCCCTTCACAGAGGGAAGCAGGGATTTGCAGAGGCACCAGAGCTCGATTTTGAAATAGAGATAAATAACATTTTGAGCGGTATACTTTCACTGTCAACATAACAACCAAGACATCTCGATATCTGCCATGCTACACACATTATAGGCAGTTCCCAAACAGAATGGTAAAGTTTTTACTCCCCCTCCACCAACAAGCATCAATCCATGGCTTGCCCGAAACAATGGGTGCCTCCAACTAACAACAGTCCTGGGGGAGTTTTGTTTGTATTTATTTTGATTTGAATTAAGCATGGGACTGGGCATCTCGGTGACCAAACATTTTCTCGTGAGTGAGGAGCGGAGTCCACTCCTCTTGAGAATAACCCGCCTAACATGGAAGATACAGACAACCCTAGTTGATACATGAGCTGCTCGAGCATACAAAGCAGAATTTCATTTGAATGTTTGGAGTTTAGCACATACAAATTTACTCGGAACGACAGGTAGATACCGCATATAGGAAGGTATGGTGGACTCATATGGAATAACTTTGGGGTTTATGGAGTTTGGATGCACAAGCAGTATTCCCGCTTAGTACAAGTGAAGGCTAGAAAGAGACTGGGAAGCGACCAACTAGAGAGCGACAACAGTCATGAACATGCATTAAAATTGATCGACACTGAGTGCAAGCATGAGTAGGATATAATCCACCATGAACATAAATATCATGAAGGCTATGTTGATTTTGTTTCAACTACATGCGTGAACATGTGCCAAGTCAAGTCACTCAAATCATTCAAAGGAGGATACCACCCTATCATACCACATCACAACCATTTTAATAGCATGTTGACACACAAGGTAAACCATTATAAACTCCTAGCTAATTAAGCATGGCATAAGCAACTATAATCTCTAATTGTCATTGCAAACATGTTTATTCATAATAGGATGAATCAAGAACGATGAACTAACCATATTTACAAAAACAAGACAAGTTGAGTTCATACCAGCTTCTCTCATCTCAATCAGTCCATCATATATCGTCATTATCGCCTTTCACTTGCACGACTGAACGGTGTGGATAATAATAATAGTGCACGTGCATTGGACTAAGCTGGAATCTACAAGCATTCAATTCAAGGGAGAAGACAAGGTAATATGGGCTCTTGGTTAAATCAACAATAATTCATATAAGAGCCACTCAACATTTTCATTATGGTCTTCTCCTCTCGACCCCAAAGAAAAGAAAAGAAATGAAACTATTTACATCGAAAGCTCCCAACAATTAAAAGAAGAATGAGAAATCTTTTTGTTTTTTCCTTTTAATTACTACTACAAGCATGGAAAGTAAACTAGCTAATTTTTTTTTGGTTTTTCTTACGCTTATCGAACACACAAGAAGAAAGCGAGAAAAAGAAAATAAACTAGCATGGATAGTACAATGAAAAAGTATGAGCACCGAAAACTAGAATGAGTGTGTGAACATGAATGTAATGTCGGTGAGAAATACGTATTCCCCCAAGCTAAGGCCTTTGGCATAAGTTGGTCTATGCCCATGGATCACGGCTACTCTCTCCGGTGTACTGAGGAGTGTCATTCGGGTACCACTGGCTGGCAATCTCCTACGGATCCCACTGATAAAAGGACGGTCGATAAGGGTCAAGTGGTGGTTTCGGCTCAGGCTCTGGAGCTAACGTCTGGCCCCGGTACGCGTGAATGGCCTCTGGCAAGATGAGGTACGTGCCTGCAGTCAAGTCAAACAAAGAGGGTGCAGGCAAGATAATAGTCTCAATGTGAGTTTTATGAAATCTCAAATTATACTTAAGCATCTTCTCATCAGTTTTAACAATAAACTCATGTGCTACCATGCTCTTATAATCTAGAAAAGTAGGAGCATCATCTTTTCTTCTTTCTCATAATGCCTAATAGGTATCCTGAAGTGTTTAGCAAGGAGTGAAGCATAGATGCCTCCGAAGATGGGGCCCTTTGTACGGTTTAGACTTAATCGTTTAGCAACAATAGAACCCATACTCACGGTGTTATCACGAAATAAAGCATGGAACAGAATAATAATATCAGGAACATTAAGGTTTCCATAGTTCCCGCGACTAATTAAGCATCTGCTAGCAAATATTATAAAGTAACGTAAAGCAGGAAAATGTATGCTAGTAGTTCTTGCATCGGAAACCTTCCTTGTTTCCCCTACAGTAATCATGTCAATAAATCCATCCACATCTCTACGATGTGGTTCCTCTAATCTGTCCTCGAAGGGTATCTTGCAATCCGCACAAAATTCACGTAGTGACATCTCCCTAGTCTCATCATATAAATGAAACTCTACTGAAGGAGGTGATTTCTTAGGATGAAAGTAAAAAAAATTGCACGAAAGTATTAGTGAGTAAGAGATACTGTTCGAGCTGGTCGTGGAGGAAGTTGGCGAGGCCCACATCATCAGCCAAAGAATAAAAATCATCATGAATCCTGACTGCTCTCAAGAAATCATCACAAGGCCATTCACATGGCCGAACTTCCACGACGCGAGGGAGATTATACTTGGCCTTTTTATTCTCCTTACTTTGTTTATCCTTCGAGCTTTGGCTAGAAGAGCCCCTCAAAAATCTCTTCATCATTTTCTGAAAATTTCTGGAATTTTTAGTAACTCAAAATAAAAGTGAGCCAAACTCAACAAAATTGATAGCAACTACTCCCACAAGTGCCTAGAGACTATATCATGCATCAGAACTACTTGGGACCATATAAATTTGACATGCAAGCTCAAGAACAGGGTCACCTAGGCAGCAAAAATTTGGAATGAATAAAGCACTAGAACAAAAACTAATTGGACCATTGGAGGAGTCACATACCAAGGAACAATCCCCAAAAGCAGTTTTGTGAATGGAGCTTTGAGCAAGGAGGTCGAAAATGGCAGCAAGATGAGCTAGAACTCGTGCTTGAGCTGGATAGTGATTTTTTTTGGGAGGAAGAAGAAGTGTGTGGGTGCAGGAATAAGTGGAGGGGGGCCACCGTGGGCCCATGTGGCCAGGTGCTTGCTCCCCCTGCTGTGTTCTCAGTGCCAGATATTCTCAAATATTCCAGAAAAAACTTATTTAATTTGCAGGGCATTCGGAGAACTTTTATTTTCAGGGTATTTTTTATTGCATGGATAATTCAGAAAACAAACAGAAATTACTATTTTTGCTTTATTTAATCTAAATAACAGAAAGTAAAAAAGAGGGTACAGAAGGTTGTGCCTTCTAACTTCATCCATCTCATGCTCATCAAAAGGAATCCACTAACAAGGTTGATCAAGTCTTTTTAACGAACTCATTCCGAATAACATGGAACCGGAGAAATTTTGAATAACACTAGGTTACCTCAACGGGGATATGCACATCCCCAATAATAAGAATATCATATTTCTTCTTGACAGTAGGAAGGGGAAATTCAAAACCTCCAATAATAACTGATGGAATTTTTCCAATAGAATTGATACTATGAACTTGAGGTTGTTTCCTCAGAAAGTGTACCGTATGCTAATTACCATTAACATGAAAAGTGACATTGCCTTTGTTGCAATCAATAACAGCCCCTGCAGTATTCAAAAAGGGTCTACCAAGGATAATCGACATACTATCGTCCTCGGGAATATCAAGAATAACAAAGTCCGTTAAGATAGTAATGTTTGCAACCACAACAGGCACATCCTCAAAAATACCGACAGGTATAGCGGTTGATTTATCGGCCATTTGCAAAGATATTTCACTAGGTGTCAACTTATTCAATTTAAGTCTATGATATAAAGAGAGAGGCATAACACTAACACCGGCTCCAAGATCACATAAAGCAGTTTTAACATAGTTTCTTTTAATGGAGCATGGTATAGTTGGTACTCCTGGACTCCTAGTTTCTTAGGTATTCCACCCTTAAAAGTGTAATTAGCAAGCATGGTGGAAATTTCAACTTCCGGTATCTTTATTTTATTTGTAATAATATCCTTCATGTATTTAGCATAAGGATTTACTTTAAGCATATCGGTTAAACGCATACGCAAAAAGATGGGTCTACTCATTTCAGCAAAGCGCTCAAATTCCTCATCATCATTTTTCTTGGATGGTTTAGGAGGAAAAGGCATTGGTTTCTGAACCCATTGTTCTCTTTCTTTACCGTGCTTCCTAGCAACGAAGTCTCTCTTATCATAACATTGATTCTTTGATTGTGGGTTATCAAGATCAACAGAAGGTTCAGCCTCTACATCATTATTATTGCTAGGTTGAGCATCAACATGAACGTTATCATTAACATCATTACTAGGTTCATGTTCATCACCAGATTGTGTCTCAGCATCAGAAATAGAAATATCATTGGGATTCTCAGGTGTGTCTACAACAGGTTCATTAGAAGTATGCAAAGTCCTATCATTTTTCTTTTTCTTTATAGAAGTACTAGGTGCATCTACATTATTTCTCTGAGAATCCTGCTCAATTCTCTTAGGATGCCCTCATGATACAAAGGTTCCTAAGACATTTTACCCGTTCTAGTTGCTACTCTAATAGCAAAGTCATGTTTATTATTATATTCATTGAGCAAATCATTTTGAACCTTAAGCACTTGTTCTACTTGAGTGTTAACCATAGAAGCATGTTTGCTAATGAGTTTAAGTTCACCTTTAACTCTAGCCATATAATCACTCAAGTGTCCGATCATATAAGCATTACTTTTCAATTGTCTACCAACATAAGCATTGAAGTTTTCTTGTTTGGCCATAAAGTCATCAAATTCATCCAAGCATTGGCTAGCAAACTTAGTAGACGGGATTCAACTTTATCATATCTATAGAGAGAATTTACCTTTACTACCTGTGTCGGGTTATCAAGACCACGTATTTCTTCAATAGGTGGTATATTAAGGCCATGTATTTCTTAAACAGGAGGTAAATTCTTAACATCTTCAGCTTTAATACCTTTCCCTTTCATATATTTCTTTGCCTCTTGCATATCTTCTGGACTGAGAAATAGAACACCTCTTTTCTTCGGAGTTGGCTTAGAAGTTGGTTCAGGAAGTGTCCAATTATTTTCATTAGTCAACATATTATTCAATAGCAATTCAGCTTGATTGATAGTTCTTTTCTTGAAAACACAACTAGCACAATTATCCAGGTGGTCTCTGGAAGCATCGATTAATCCATTATAAAAGATATCAAGTATTTCATTTTTCTTAAGAGGATGATCAGGCAAAGCATTAAGTAATCGGAGAAGCCTCCCCAGAGCTTGTGGGAGACTCTCTTCTTCAATTTGCACAAAATTATATATTTGCCTTAAAGCAGCTTGTTTCTTATGAGCAGGGAAATATTTAACAGAGAAGTAATAAATCATATCCTGGGGACTACACACACAACCAGGATTAAGGGAATTAAACCAAGTTTTAGCATCATCCTTTAATGAGAATGGAAATATCTTAAGGATATAGTAGTAGCGATGTTTCTCATCATTAGTGAATAGGGTGGCTATATCATTCAATTTAGTAAGATGTGCCACAATAGTTTCAGATTCATTGCCATAAAAAGGATCAGATCCAACCAAAGTAATTATCTCAGGATCGATAGAGAAATCATAATCCTTATCAGTAACGCAGATAGGTGAAGTAGCAAAAGCAGGGTCATATTTCATTCTAGCATTCAAAGACTTTTGTTTCAGCTTAGCTAATAATTTCTTAAGATCGGATCTTGTCGGATATCGGGTTCCGGCAAAACCCTTAATCTTCGAACACTAGGGTGCGCACGAAGATCTCTCCCTACCGAAACACGCCCTCGGCCTCATCGCAATCTCTAAGCTAGAGCGATGAACAACACAAGAGACACAAGATTTATACAGGTTCGGGCCACCGTTGTGGTGTAATACCCTACTCCTGTGTGTGGTGGTGGATTGCCTCTTGGGCTGATGATGAACAGTACAGGGGAAGAACAGCCTCGTGAGGAGAGGTGTTCTTATGCTTTGTGGTGTGCTTGGGGAGGAATTGATCTGTCCTCTCTATGGTGGTGGCTAGCCCTATTTATAGAGGCCCTGGTCCTCTTCCCAAATATTGAGCACGGAGGGATCCAACAACGGCCATTTTGAAAGGGGAAGCTAGTACAAGCTATCCTGACTAAAGTGGTCTTCCCCCGACAAAGGCGTTGGTGGTGATGCTGTGTTGGGCTCCATGGTGACCTCCGTCCTGCCGTCCCGCTGGCCTTGGTCTTGTTGCACCGATATGGAAACCTTTGCCTGATGCCTCGGTACTCCGCGCCTGCGCTTGCCCCCTTTGCACCAAAGAGGAAATGAGGACACTGGCGCGGGCTAGCGCCCGCCTGGTGCCAGCCTGGCCTTGGTCATCATGGCTTGTGTCACGAGGACCTCGTGAGGTACCCCTCGCCTTGATCTCTCTGCCTCCTTGTTAGCCTACCTGGTGAGGCCGCCCCTGAGGAGGCATTGCATCGTCCACCCTGCGAGGCTTGGCCCCTCGCGAGGGTCTTGAATGTTGGTTCATGAAGATGGACCGCATTGGGCCACTGGTGGAGCCACGCCGTGGGCCACAGGCAGGCAAGTCTGGGGACCCCCGTTCCTAGAATGCCGACAGTAGCCCCCGAGCCCAAGGCGCGCTCGGACTTGGCTTAGAGGCGAAGCCAAAGGGCAAGTGCGGAGCGCTGCGGGCCCCAACAGCCTGCAGCCTTGGTTGACGCGTGGCGACTAATTGGACATGGGCATCTCCGCTTCCCTATGCTGCCTCGACAACTGCCCGATTTGACGAGTCTCTGTTGCATGCAAAAAGAGTCATCATTACTTGCGATCATGGAGGTCGACGGTTGGACTCCCTTGGGCTATAAATGAGGGCGGGGGGGGGGGGGGGGGCGAGAGCCCCCGTTGTCCATCTCTTCTTGCTCCAGCTGCTTCTCCTTCTTCCCTGCTCCAACTCCAGTCGCTAATGGCGCCAATCCACAGATTCTCGGCCGAAGAGAAGGGGAAGGCTCCCCGGGACGGGCCCGATCCGCTCCCGCCGAAGAAAAGGCCGGTCCACCGCCGCGGCAGTGAGGTCGCGAGGCTAGGGATGGCGAGGCCCTGGTGTGAGCGGCCACCTCCTGGGTTCCCGCTACCCCTGTACGCCCAGGCCGAGGGCTCCGGAGAAAGGGACGGCGAGTGACACCGCGCACGCCGCAGACGGGGTCGGCGAGCCACGGCGACGCGCACCATTGCTCCTGGAGTCCATGCCGCGGACTCCTCTCGCGAGCTCGTGCTGCATGCGGTGATGCCTCCAAGCAATTGGATATGCTTCCCTTCGTTCTTCGCCACCGAGATGCCATCGAGGGGGCCTCTCGATCTTTGGCTGTAGCATGCTGACTGCGGCACTCCGGCGACCGGAGCAGAGGTTGAAGTCGTCCCCCTGGGAAAAATCTTCATGACCCGAGGCTGGGGCGAGGTAGGCTGGGTCTGCCGAACGAGGGGTGCCCTCATGATCCATTTTGAATACGATGGCACCTCCATGATGTTCTTCAAGGTCTTCGACGCAGAAGGCCGACGTCTGGAGTGCTGCCCCAGAGGAGGCAGTCGGGACGTCGACGCGGCGAGGACCCGCCCCGCCGTTCGCTCCCCCAACGGCTCCCCCAGCAGCAGCAACGACGCTTGTGAGTCCAACGACTCTCCTGAACTCTTCAAGACTCCAAAGACAAGCGACGATAGCTACATGCCCCCGAGCTCGCGCCGTGCTCAGGGCAGGGCGGCAGCATCAGGCTGTCGCCACGGCTGATCTGGATGGGGTTGGCGCCGACCTCTCGTGGCCCACTGTTGATGATGGCGTTGGCCACGGAGGTGCATGTAGTTAGGGCTCCTCAAAGTTCTTTTTCTTTTGATCCCTGTGAGGAATCAAGAAACACCCTGCAGGGGCGTGTAAAGGGTCTGCGATGTCTTTTGTTGGTGTAATCCTTATCATGAAATCACGCGAATGCTTGTCCTGTCCCGGCTCGGTTCCCCCTTTCTAACCTCGTGACGACTTTGTGCTCTACGCTGACAGGTCCCGGTCCCCAGGCAGGCTTCAGCCATCGCTGGTATGCCAGGTCGCGATGTCATGGTCAAGGCCAGGAGGTTTGCGGCCCGAGGTCCAGTAAGAGCCCCTGAGGCGCGATACTCAGGAGGTCCCCTTTAGCGCGCAAGCAGCCACCAAGAGGCGAGAAAGGAGGCAACGTTGCCGTCATAGAGCCGCAACAAGTGAGGATCTCGTGCTGTAACGATTAGTTGTTCCAGGCGTGGAACTTATCTTGGTAATCTGGAGTCGTTCCTTCGTGCTGCACCAGACTTGTGCATTGGTAGATGGGATGTAGCTGGGTTAGGCCCTCGCGAGCTTCCCCCTTCTCCCCGTACTCTCCTTCATGCTCTGCGTCCTCAGGTCCTGGCCCTCGAGCGAGCTCAGCCGCCGCTGGTATGCCAGGTCGTGATGCCATGGTCAAGGCCAGGGGGTGATGGCTGGAGAGCCAGTAAGAGCTCCTGAGTCACAATGCTCACGATCCCCCCTTTTAATGCGCAAGCGGATCGCGTGGTAAAGAGAGAGAGAGCTTGTGGTGCCACCCGCTATAGACCTCAGGAGGTTCCTGTAAACTAAAACGAGAAAAGCAGATGTTGCCATTATGATTGCCGACTGGCCATTGGTTGCTCCAAGAGAGTGGTGAGGGCACTGAGGGCCTGGTGAGGTGACGCATGCGGGGCTGCCGCGGGTCAGAGCTCGACCGCTCAGATTGTCGGCGTTGCAGGGACGGACCCATGTGCAAGCACCATGCCAGAAGCAGTCCTTTCGACAAGTAAGAGTGTCGAACCCAACGAGGAGCAGAAGGAAATGACAAGCGATTTTCAGCAAGGTATTCTCTACAAGCACTGAAATTATCGGTAACAGATAGTTTTGTGATAAGATAATTCGTAACGGGTAACAAGTAACAGAAGTATCTAAGGTGCAGCAAGGTGGACCAATCCTTTTTGTAGCAAAGGACAAGCCTGGAAGTACTCTTATATAAAGAAAAACGCTCCCGAGGACACATGGGAAATATTGTCAAGTTAGTTTTCATCATGCTCATATGATTCGCATTCGTTACTTTGATAATTTGATATGTGGGTGGACCGATGATTGGGTGCTGCCCTTGATTGTACAAGCCTCCCACTTATGATTAACCGCTCTCGCAAGCATTCACAACTACAAAAGAAGAATTAAGGTAAACCTAACCATAGCATGAAACATATGGATCCAAATCATCCCCTTATGAAGCAACACATAAACTAGGGTTTAAGATTCTGTCACTTAGCAACCCATCATCTACTTATTACTTCCCAATGTCTTCCCCTAGGCCCAAATCATGGTGAAGTGTCATGTAGTCGATGTTCACATAACACCACTAGAGGAAAGGCAACATACATCTCATCAAAATATCGAACGAATACGAAATTCACATGATTACTTATAACAAGACTTCTCCCATGTCCTCAGGAACAAACGTAACTACTCACAAAGCATATTCATGTTCATAATCAGAGGAGTATTAATTATTATTAAGGATCTGAACATACGATCTTCCATCGAATAAACCAACTAGCATCAACTACAAGGAGTAATCAACACTACTAGCAACCCACATGTACTAATCTGAGGTTTTGAGACAAAGATCAGATACAAGAGATGAACTAGGGTTTGAGAGGAGATGGTGTTGGTGAAGATGTTGATGGATATTGACCCCCTCTCGATGAGAGTATCAATGGTGATGATGATGGCGATGATTTCCTCCTCCCGAAGGGATGTTTGCCTGGCAGAACAGCTCCGCCAGAGCCCTAGATTGGTTCTGCCCAGGTTCCGCCTCGAGACGGTGGCGCTTCTTTCCGAAAGCTTCCTTCTGATTTTTCCAGGTCAAAACACACCATATAGCAGAAGATGGGCATTGGGGGCCTGCCAGGGCCCCCACAAAGACGGACAACGCGCCCAGGGGGTAGGGCGTGCCCGCCACCCTTGTTCTCCGTGAAGTTTCAGGATTTTTGGAGTTGTGTAGAATATGTATGTAATATTTGCTCCTTTTCCAGTGCAGAATTCCAGCTGCCTACATTCTCCCTCTTCATGTAAACCTTGTAAAATAAAACAGAAAAGGCATAAGTATTGTGATATAATGTGTAATAACAACTCATAATGCAATAAATATCAATATAAAAGCATGATGCTAAATGGATGTATCACCGTCATCCAACCTTGGTGCTCTCGGCACGGCGTGGTCAACGAACGACATCCGTCGAAAGATGACTGTACGTGGAGAGGCTGACAGCTGGGTCCACAGCCGCACTCAAGGAAGTGACTCCTTTTTTTGCGTGTAACAAGTGCCTCCTTATTACGCGCAAAATAATGATTCCTCCTCCTGACAGCTGGGACCCACCGGAAGGGCCTCTATATTTCGCGAAAAAACATACCCCCCCACTGACAGCTTGGATCCACCAACTATTACGCACAAAAATAATGAATATCCCCGCTGCTAGGTCGGTCCCACCATCTTTGGAGGCTGACTTGTGGGCCCACTAAGTTGACGCGGACAAGGACTTTGTCAATTAGTCAATATAAATGATTCTAGCTACGGTGACCGTACGATGTCCAGCCAACAATCATCGTGCTTCTTCAACCTCTGGTCTTCTTGCTCCGACCACTCAAACCAACGCCGGTCATGCCGCCTGCTCCTTGCTCCCGTGGCCGGTTGTGCTGCCACACATGCCTCACCACCCCACCCTACTCGCACCGCTGGCCAGGCCTTCCCTTTACTCACCCACACCCCCTGTTATTCTCCGGACACGGCAGCCTCAAACCGCAGCCGAAGAAGTCAACCCTCGTACTCCCCTCCACATGGGCATCCACTTTTGCGTATTCCCCGGCTCCGGGTCGTTCCCTTCCTTGGTCGCGCCGTTGTCCACCACCTTGGTGCTCTCGGGCGGTACGGCGTCATCAACGTGGTCAACAAATGACAACCATCAGAAGACGTTACCTTGAAAACCAATACACACAATAGCCCAAATGACGAGGTTATATCCAAGAATATGCATTTTCATCTTATGCTTCTGACTAGCAAAATTAGTACCATCAAAGTATGGACCTCTACGGTGCTAATTTCCCTCGCTAGACGTCATACTCTCCTAGGTTGTGAACCCAAGGCTATGATCACCAAAGCTATGGAGATCAAGGCAAATGGAGACCAAAGCTCTAATACAACTAGTAGGATCGTGTCACATCCCTAATTCTGATGTGACCTATGATAGCTTCCATGTGGGCATCATGTTTAAATTCAAGTGAAACTTGAATTGAGGAATTTTCAAAAGCCTCAGAAAACCTCTAAAAATAACCAACATTTAAATCTCATCAAATGAGTCCAAGAAAATGTTCCTGTTATTCTGTGAAAATATTGGCATGAGGTAAAATGCAAACCAATATTTTTGGAGTGACTGAAACATTTATTTTGGGCCTTTTGATTTAAATCAATAATATATTTGGGTTGAAATTATTTCTACTATATAAGAAAATAATGTTCAAATATTTTTGTAAGTTGCATGTGACCTTGGGCTAGTCCTGAGCTCACATAACAATTTACAGAAAGTTTATAAAAATTATTTGATGTTCTAAATCAAATAAAAACAAAATAACAAAAATAGAAAAGAAAAATAAAAGAGAGAGAGAGAAAGGAAGTTACCTGAACCTACCTACTGTGCAACCCACCTGGCCTGACGCTGTGCCGGCCCAGCCCACCTCCACCTGCCCAGTCGTCTTCCTCCCTAGGCCAGTAGGCAGAGCGCGTGCTCGCCGCGTGCGCACACGTGCCCGAGCCACCTCCTGCCTGGCTGCCTGCGTTCCCGACGCCCTTGACGCCTCCATGCGTCGCCACGCACCCCCCTGTAATCCCCTCGACCTCTTCCTGTGCTTTCCCCTCCTCTGTCTCTCTCACGCGTAGCCGCCCGAACCCGCCCGTCACGCCGCTCGCCGTTCCCGCGACCAGCGGCCACCCCACGCCTTACCGACGCGCCCAGAGGCTCCGGCGCTTTGTCCTCGACCCCCTCGCTGAGCTACAAAATGCTGGACGCCTCGAAGCACCACCCCTGACGCCTTCTTCTTCCTCGGGTCACCGAGATCGCCCCTGCCGCCCCACTCGCTGCGGACATCCTCCGAGCTTGCCGTCTGCACTGCTGCAACCGTTGTGAGCCCCTGCCTCACCTCCCCCTCTTTGTTCGCTCTGCCTTGCACCACGGCGACCGCACCGAGCTCGCCCGCACGCGCCGCAGCCACGCTGGCTTGAAAACCAAGCGCGTCACCGCGCTCGCCGCATCCCCAGCAGCCCGTAGCACCGCTCCATGCTCCTTCCCGTGCCTCCTAGCGTCGAGTCTGAGCTCGTCCGAGCTTTGGCAGCCGCCAAACTCGTTGCCGGCATCGTTTTTGGTGACCCCGAGCTCAAGCACCACCACCACCCGATGCGGCTCGCTCCCAACTATGCGTAGTTGCCCTCCGTCGCCTGTTTGGTCGCCGGAATGCGAAACCCGAGCCGCTCCAGTTTACCCCCGCCACGTTTAGGTCGCCGCCGACGTAACTCCGGCGAAGTCGACGTGGCGCTATCATTAGTCGCTAATGACCCTACTAATTAAGCCCTCTCTCACTGACAGATGGGCCCACGCCCTTAACTAACCACGGGTTAACTCCTGTTTAGCTTAAGTTAATCACAGTGGCCCCACGCGTCGGCGTTGACCTCGCTGACGTGGTCATTGACCAGGCCCACCTGTCTGTGTCACTAACTGACACTGGGTCACTGACCAGTGGGTCCCACTGGTCAGGTTTGACCTGGTCAGCCATATCCGACCTGCTGACCTAATGCTGCTGTCATGCTGACGCAGTAATATATTCTGGAATTTAAAATAAATCAGACATGATTTATAAATTCCAAAAAATGTCCTAAACTTCTAAAATTCATATAAATTCAACCGTAACTCAGAATTAAATAAATTATATGTAAAAAATTATCAGAAAAATCCAATCTATCCATCTGTATTGGTTTCATGCATGTTAAAGCAACTTAACCTTGCTGTTTAGTGCAAAACATGACAATGCACTATTTAAATTCATAAGTTGAGTTTGGGATTGAACTTTTGGTTCAAAATGGCTCAAACCCATATGGTTGTAGTTGCATCAGCCCAATACACTCATTCTGCCATGTCATGATAATGCATCATATTGTGCATTACATTGATTGTGTTTCTTCTTTGTTTGTCGGTGCTTGTCCCCTCTCAGTAGACGTGTACTGACGATGTGATCGATGACACAGATGAAGAACTACACTATCTTCAGAAGTGCCAGGCAAGCAAAACCTCCTAGTTCATTCTGATACAATCCTACTCTCTCGCTCCTGCTCTCTTTTACTACATTAGGACAACAACGATTCATCGTTACTTGCTGCGGTAGCTGAACCCCTTTATCCTCTGCATGACCTGTCATTGCCACAGTAAATAGATGAAACCCACTAGCATGAGTAGGAGTTGTTTGAGCCTAATGTGCCTACTCATTCATGCTTGTTTGTCATGCCTGCTACTGCTTAGTGAGCTAAGTGTGTGAACGTGTCCTACTGTCCTCAGAGGTGTGTGAACATGTCCTACTGTGTGTGAGCTAAGTGTGTGAACATGATTTGGTAAAGGTAGTGGTGAGAGGCCATGCAGGAGTACATGGTGGGTTGTCTCATTGAAGCCGTCCTCAGGAACTGAGTTCTGTGTTTGTGATCCATGAAACAGTTACTACCACGCATTGGGCCCGAAACCAATGGACCCTCTCGGCTTCTTAATCACTCTTGTCCTCTGTCCAGGAGTTGCAAGTAGTTTCTGTTGTTTGTAGTATGCTGGAGGACGTGGGCAGCGCTGTGATGACCCACAAGTGTAGGGGCTCTATCGTAGTCCTTTTGATAAGTAAGAGTGTCGAACCCAATGAGGAGCAGAAGGAAATGTAAGCGGTTTTCAGTAAGGTTTTCTCTGCAAGCACTGAAATTGTAGGTAACAGATAGTTTTGTGATAAGATAAGTAGTAACAAGCAACAAGTAAATAAAGTAAATAAAGTGCAGCAAGGTGGCTCAATCCTTTTGGTAGCAAAGGATAAGTCTGGACAATTTCTAATAATAATAAAGGAGCTCCCGAGGACACATTGGGAATTATCGTCAAGCTAGTTTTCATCACGCTCAAATGATTCGCGTTCGGTACTTTCATAATTTGATATGTGGGTGGACCGACACTTGGGTACTGCCATAACTTGGACAAGCATCCCACTTATGATTAACCTTTATTGCAAGCATCCGCAACTACAAAAGAAGTATTAAGGTAAACCTAACCATAACATTAGACATATGGATCCGTATCAACCCCTAACGAAGCAACGCATAAACTAGGGTTTAAGCTTCTATCACTCTAGCAACCCATCATCTACTTATTACTTCCCCATGCCTTCCTCTAGGCCCAAATAATGGTGAAGTGTCATGTACTCGACGTTCACATAACACCACTAGAGGAAAAGACAACATACTTCTCATTAAAATATTGAACGAATACCAAATTCACATGACTACTAATAGCAACACTTCTCTCATGTCCTCAGGAACAAACGTAACTACTCACAAAGCATATTCATGTTCATAATCAGATGAGTAATAATTTTAATAGATAAGAAGGCTAGACGACTCGCTCTCCTGAAGGCTCCTCGATTTCGCGCTGGTCGTGTTCGTCTGATTGGCTGTGATCGGGTCAACGAGCGGGTAGTTGCCGTTGGATTTTCACCGTTTGTTTTGACTGAATTCTCTTGCGTGGGGCTCGATGACTGGTGGGCTCGCCGAAGCTTCTGGTTGGCTGGGTTCGAAATTTTCGGGTGGCCACTCGGTCTCGTGTCCTGTTTTTGCGCTGACCGCGCTGTGCATGCGTGGGACAGTGCGTGGGTTGGGCGACGGGTTGGGCGACGCATGCATACCCGGTTGGCGCGCCCTGCTCTCCCTGGCAGGTGGGCTCGTGCTGTTGCTGGACCCACTCATCGGGTGCGTTGGCTAGGCTAGGCTCCTTCGCAGGATGGGGTGCGTGCGGGCGACCCAGTGCCCTTGCGCGGGGCCCAGACGGGATGGGCTGTATGCACTGCCTAGGAGGTCGTGCATCACTGGCGCCGCATGCGGTGGAAGGGGCGGGGCGTGGAGAGGCTGTTTTGCTTCTGGGGATGTACCCGCTGGATGGGATATAGTCACTGGCATGTGGGTCATGCTGGTGCCCGGTCCTACGAGTTGGCGGGTGGTGTCTATTTGTGTTGTGTCCAGCGTATCGGAGGGAGTGGTTGGCCCGCCCGCCTCGCCTCATGCGAGTCTGACTCCTGCGCCTGGTGTTGTCTCTTCCTGTCGGGTCTTTCGTTACTCTTCTTTGCTTGCTTCTGGTGGCTGCTCACGGGCCCCTGTGGATAGCCGGTCCCAGTGGTCAGTTGAATGGTTGTGTGCTACGGGCCTTTGCCCTGTCGCTGGCGGCTCGCTGTGGCTGATGCACGACTCGACCAGACGTGCGTGCGCCGCGCCGCGGGTCTTGCAGCCGGCGTGGGCATGCGCTGCTGCCCATTGGGCACAACCACACGAGAACCCTAGCCCCAATCCACAGCCGCACCCTCCCTCCCTCAGTCCCCCATCCGCCGCCGCACCCTTTTTCTCCTCCTCTCTCTTCTTTGTCCCTCCTCCTTTTTACCTTCTGTATCTCTCTCATGCCCGCCGCCGCCCCTTGTTGTCGCTATGCCGGGGAACCACCATGGTTGTGCCGCCGGAGGTCGGAGGAAGCCGCTATCCGTGGCTCTTTCCGCTGCGCTGGAACCGCGCAGGGGGCCTCCGCCACCGCGAGCCGGGGCGCGCTCGCTGGCGAGCCTTCTGAGCAGGAAGCCGGCGGGGAGCACGCCAACGTTCACGCGGCCGAGGCTTGCCTGGGGAGCCGTCGGCAAGCTGATGGGAGGAGCTACTGTCTGGTCCCCCATCACCGGGGACTGTGGCGTCAAGCTAGAGTCGCCGGTCGCGTCGTCAACAGAGGAGTCTCACCATGGAAGCGACGTGTAGGTGCCACATCGTCAAAAGAGCTGCAGCTGGGAGGAGGTGACGATGCGTGCTGGGACTACCCCTTCACTTCTGGTTGCACTTTCCCACGTGAACTCCTTCTAGCTCCTCGCTTCACTTCTCTTCCTGCTTCCTCTCCCCTTTGCCCTCCTCTGTTAGGTGCTCCATCATCTAATTTAGTTTTCTAATATATGGCTTCTCTGAACATGATGTCGGCAGATCTGAGAAATAAGAGGAGGAGTAATCCAGCAGAAGAATTTGGTGAAGAAAAAGAACAAGGTGATATTTCTCTCTTTTGAACACAACCAAATTTGTGTTTTTTCTTTCTTAGGTGTACTTTTTTTGCGGGAATTCTTAGGTGTACTTTGATTTCTTGTGAATCTTGTGGTCACAATCAGTGTGTCTATTTTGGCTAAATGCTGAGTTTTCTTGATCTGACGTTGTCAATCGAGCAGCGCAGAGGAAGGGAGGTGGAGATGAGATGGGGGACAAATGACCCTGCAGCGACAGCAACAAGCAGTAGATGATGAATCTCTGGTAGGTGCTCCTTTCTCTTTATGACCCATACTCTCTGATTTTTATTTCATAACATAATATGTAGTTTTAGCTAGACACCTTGTCTGCAGATTCGATAAATGGAAGATGAATATTCTACCAGAACTTTTTGAAGAAAAAGGTCTCTCTCTCTTCCTATTCCTGTTCTTATGGTTATGACTCTAGCATTAAAAGGGGATTTTGATATTCGTGCTGAAACAGAGGACTTGAATTGATTTTTTCTAGGATTATTAGACATTAGCATATTCCTGATTATCCGGTTGAGCAATTTTCTGTTTTAATTACGTTGAGCTGAGAGTAATGAGGCTGCAAGAGTTGTCCTCTAATTCTGTCATGTTCTCAGCAGCTACCTATGCTTTGCGAGCTTATGAGAGTATGTAGGTAGCATGTATGGTTTTTACATACTTTTGCACAGATTGAGATGCATCACATGATCTTCTTCTCTTGACTGATGGGTATTTCAGAGTCCTTTCTTTGCCACAAAGGGCAGGAGTTGTGCCATTCGACTCAAAAGGACAAAGAGTTCATCACAAGGGGGTGGTCTCTAGGATATTTACACAAAAGAGGAAATCTCTTTTTGTATAGAACCAAATTATACGACCTAATTGACTAAATTATATCATGTATTAAGTACATTGTATTGTGTCACCTATGTTTATCTCTTTTATTAATGTAAGTTTACAACTACTCAGACTTTCTAATTGGAGGCTTAACTATTTGGACCCACTGTTCTAATTTTGTTTGGTCTGTGTATGTGTATACGGAAGTCTGGTTTATCCCTAAAGAACCAAATCTTCATTCCTATCTCATATATGCCATCTTAAAAGCAAAGTGTTAGCTACTCCAGTCTCATGTCTGAAATGTGATTGATTATAAATTGCGCACACTTTTGTATATATTTGCAAAGAAGAATTGTTATTAATTTTTTTATTAAAAGGGTTTGTGTTGGTACCCTAAGTGGTTGCTCATACTTAAATTACTAACAAATACAAGTATTTTCTATGTGCTCATGGTTTTAAACGAGACTTTGCGCCATTTGACACAACAATTTTCAAAGCGGTCATAGTTTAAAATGGGACTCTACGCCTAAGTGGTTGCTAAAACCTATTTTTACCAAGGAAGACAAATGTTTTCAAAACACCTATTCTATAGATTTTGAAAGACAATTCTATTTGATTTTTTCATACCAAGACATGTATTTTTGTTTTAAATTAGACTCTAAGTTCGGTCGTGTATATTCATATCATTATACACAACATTTCACCGTGTTTCCTATTTGAGGGTGATTAAACCATGGATTTTTTTTCATCACGAACATGACTTTAGTGTGTCTCTGCGCCATTTGGCGCAACGGGTCCACTAGTATGCATAAATGATCTGAACATATGATCTTCCACCAAGTAAACCAATTAGCATCAACTACAAGGAGTAATCAACACCACTAGCAACCCACATGTACCAATTTGTGGTTTTGATACAAGATTGGATACAAGAGATGAAATAGGGTTTTGAGAGGAGATGGTGCTGGTGAAGATGTTGATGGAGATTGACCCCCTCCCGATGAGAGGATCGTTGGTGATGACGTTGGTGATGATTTCCCCCTCTCGGAGGGAAGTGTCCCCGGCAGCTCCGCGAGAGCCCTAGATTGATTCCGCCAAGGTTCCGCCTCGTGGCGGCGGAGTTTCATTCCGTAAGCTTGCCCACGATTTTTTCCAGGGTAAAAGTGATGATATAGCAGAAGATGGATGCCGGAGGCCCACCAGGGGGCCCAGGAGATAGGGGGCCGCGCCCTATAGGGGGGCGCGCCCTCTGTCTCCTGGACAGGGTGTGGGCCCCCTGGCCTATTTCTTTCGCTCAGAAATTCTTATTAATTCCAAAAAGTTGTTTCGTGGAGTTTTAGGACTTTAGGGGTTGTGCAGAATAGGTTTCCAACGTTTGCTCCTTTTCTAGCCAGAATTCCAGCTGCCGGCATTCCCCCTCTTCATGGTAAACCTTGTAAAATAAGAGAGAATAGCCATAAGTATTGAGATATAATGTGTAATAACAGCCCATAATGCAATAAATATTGATATAAAAGCATGATGCAAAATGGACGTACCAACTCCCCCAAGCTTAGACCTCGCTTGTCCTCAAGCGAAAGCCGAAATCGAAAAATATGTCCACATGTTTAGGGATAGAGGTGTCGATAAAAATAAAATACGGACATGAGGGCATCATGATCATTCTAATAACAACAACATATATAGAATTTGTCATATGATTTCCTATGCTCAAGTAACAAGCAATTCACCATATCAAGTATGGTTCAAAAACTTCATTGGGAACTAACAAACTATAATCTCAGTCATTGAAGCAATTGCAATTTATCGTAATATCAGAAAGAGTCAATAATAGAGATTTTCAGCAAGCTCACATACTCAACTATCTCGTAGTCTCCTACAATTTCTAACACTCATGTAGTACTTGTGGTTATAGAGTTTCAGCCGGACACTGTTAGGGGCTTATTGTGTTGCCTCCCAACGTATTCACCTTTAGGTGATGTCAACAATAATAGCTCATGCTAACTTACATCCAATTGGATATATATATCATGATCTTTCAAACACGAGGAGCTTGCCAAAGGATAAAATAAAAAGGGAAAGGTGAGGATCACCTTGACTCAAGCATAAAGTAAAAACATAAAGTAAAAGATAGGCCCTTCGTAGAGGGAAGCAGAGGTTGTCATGCGCGTTTAGGGTTGATGCATAAAATCTTAATGCAAAAGAACGTCACTTTATATTGCCCCTTGTATGTGGACCTTTATTATGCAGTCCGTCGCTTTTATTACTTCCACAACAAGTTCGTACAAAGCTTATTTTCTCTGCACTAATAAGTCATACATATTTAGAGAGCAATTTTTATTGCTTGCACCGATGACAACTTACTTGAAGGATCTTACTCAATCCATAGGTAGGTATGGTGGACTCTCATGGCAAAACTGGGTTTAAGGATATTTGGAAGCACAAGTAGTATTTCTACTTGGTGCAACGAATTTGTCTAGCATGAGGGGGAAAGGCAAGCTCAACATGTTTGGAAGGTCAATGACAGTATACTTTAACTGAGATGTCGGAAAACATAAACCATTACGTTGTCTTCCTTGTCCAACATCAACTCTTTTAGCATGTCATACTTAATGAGTGCTTCACAATCACAAAAGGTGTCCAAGATAATATATTTATATGTGAACCCCTCTTTCCTTATCACTTCCTATTAATTGCAACGATGACCAAGACTACGTGAGGGAGTCCTAGATTACGGGGTATCTGGACAGCCGGACTATATGCATCGTCCGGACTATTGGAGCGTGAAGATACAAGGCTCAAGACTTCGTCCCGTTTCCGGATGGAACTCTCCTTTGCGTGGAAGACAAGCTTGGCGATCTCGATATTGTATTTCCTTCCTTCTAACCGACTCCATGTAAACCCTAGCCCTCTCCGGTGTCTATATAAACCGGAGAGGATGGTCCTTAGAAGGTCGATCACAATTACAATCATACCATCATAGGCTAGCTTCTACGGTTTAGCCTCTACGATCTTGTGGTAGATCTACTCTTGTACTACTCATATCTTCAATATTAATCAAGCAGGAACTAGGGTTTTATCTCCATCAAGAGGGTCCGAACCTGGGTAAACATTGTGTCCTTTGCTTCCTATTACCATCAGCCTAAGACGCACAGATCGGTACCCCCTACCTGAGATCCGCCGGTTTTGACACCGACATTGGTGCTTTCATTGAGAGTTCCTCTGTGTCGTCGCTTCGAGGCTTGATGGCGCCTTCAATCGTCAACAACACGGTCTAGGGTGAGACTTTTCTCCTCGGACAGATCTTTGTGTTCGGCGGCTTCGCACTGCGGGCCAATTCGCTTGGCCATCTGGAGCAGATCGACAGCTACGCCCCCGGCCACCAGGTCAGGTTCGGAAACCTGAACTACACGACCGATATCCGCGGAGACTTGATCTTCGACGGAATCTGGCCTGTGCCAGGAGCGCTGGACAGTCACGATGAGAACGGCCTAGACCTGTTGTCGGACAGTGCTCGGGATATCACCCCTGCAGTAGCCCTGGACCTAAATCCGGAGCAGACTGCATGGCCCAAGGATGGGTGGATGGACCCCGCCCCGCAGGCCGCATACTCATCGGCGGTAGAGCGAACCCAGGCCCCGCCTCTAGGGACGCCTGTGATTCCGATCCCCCGGACTCGTATCCGGTTGTAGGTTCCAGTCCACGCGCTCCCGAGCCCGCTGAGCCTGGTTGGGCTCCGGTTATGGAGTTTACCGCTGCGGATATCTTTCAGCACTTGCCCTTTGGCAACATGCGGAGCTCATTAAAGTATCTCTCTTTGTTAGGAGGCTCTCGGCCGAACTATGTCCGGCTCGAGTGGGAAGCTAGCGATGAAGTAATTCATTGCCCACCCACCACCCACTTCATAGACACGGTCAATGATTTGACCGACGTGCTTGACTTCGACTCCAAAGACATCGACGGTTTGGACGACGATGTAGGAGAAGAATAGGAACAACCACCCACGGGGCGGTGGACAGCCACCTCTTCATATGATATATATATGGTGGACACTCCGAAAGAAACCAATGGCGATGAGGCAATGGAGGATAACCCCTCCAAGAAGAAAGCAAAGCATGGGCGTCGCCAGCGCCGCTCCAAGCCCCGCCACAACAATACCGGCACCGGAGACGAAAACAATCCGGACGGTGCCAAAGATGAATACAACCCCGATCAGCCCGCCTTCGAGCAGGCCAAGCAGGAAGATGGGCAGGATAGCCCAGATGAACAGGCGACAGACGGGTATCCGGAGGAGGACAACTACATGCCCCCCTCCGAAGACGAGATTAGCCTCGGCGACGACGAGTTCGGCATGCCTGAGGACCCCGCGGAGCAGGAGCACTTCAAGCGCCGGCTTATTGCCACTGCGAGGAGCCTGAAGAAGAAGCAACAGCAGCTTCAAGCTGATCAAGACCTGCTCATAGACAGATGGACAGAAGTCCTGGAAGCCGAGGAATATGGACTCGAGCGCCACACGGCTGACCGGCCACCTCGTGGCCGGGATAAAATGGCATATCAGCCCGAATACCAGCCCGCACCCCCGCGCCAGTTTACAATGGCCCGGGGCAATACTCAGGACCTGCGCGATAGATTGGATAACACCGCAGGACAACCAAGATTGATCTATGGATCATGGGGGCGCGCTGCAGCACATGACGATGTCCGTCATACCATATACACTAACAGTAAATCCGGCCGGGCCGAACACAACCAGCCAGACTTAGTCGGCCTGCGTCGCGACATAGCCCGGCACAGAGGCGCCGCACACCCCCTCTGCTTCACCGATGAAGTGATGGATCATGAATTCCCAGAAGGGTTCAAACCCGTAAACATCGAATCATATGATGGCACAACAGACCCCGCAGTATGGATTGAAGATTTCCTTCTCCACATCCACATGGCCCGCGGAGACGATCTACATGCCATCAAGTATCTTCCCCTTAAGCTCAAAGGACCCGCTCAGCACTGGCTAAATAGCCTGCCCACAAATTCCATTGGCAGTTGGGAAAACCTGAAAGACGCATTCCTCGACAACTTCCAAGGCACATATGTGCGACCACCGGACGCCGATGACTTGAGTCACATTACTCAACAGCCCGGAGAATCAGCCAGGAAATTCTGGACTCGGTTCTTAACTAAATAGAACCAAAAAGTTGACTGTCTGGACGCCGAGGCCCTGGCGGCCTTTAAGCATAATATCCGCGACGAGTGGCTCGCACGACACCTCGGCCAGGAGAAACCCAAGTCCATGGCAGCTCTCACGACACTAATGACCCACTTTTGCACGGGCGAGGACAGCTGGTTGGCTCGCAGTAGCACTACGCCACATTCTGGCACTCCAGACGTCCGTGACAATAATGGCAAGCCACGGCGCAACAGACACAAGCGACGGAAGAACGGCGACAACACCGAAGATACATCAGTCAACGCCGGATTCAGCGGATCCAAATCCGGTCAGCGGAAGAAACCGTTCAAACGAAACAATCACGGACCATCCAGTCTGGACCGCATACTGGAACGCCCGTGCCAAATTCATGGCACCCTAGACAAGCCAGCCAACCACACTAATGGAGACTGCTGGGTGTTCAAACAAGCCGGGAAAATAAACACCGAAAACAAGGATAAGGGGCTGCACAACGACGATGACGAAGAGCCCCGGCGTCCGAACACGGGGGGACAGAAGAAATTTCCCCCCAGGTGAAAATGGTCAACATGATCTACACCACTCACATTCCCAAGCGGGAACGGAAGCGAGCACTATGGGACGTATATGCGATGGAGCCAGTCGTCCCCAAATTCAACCCATGGTCAGCTTGTCCGATCACCTTTGATCGTAGGGATCACCCTACCAGCATCCGTCACGGTGGCTCAGCCGCATTGGTTCTAGACCCAATCATAGACGGATTTCACCTCACACGGGTTCTTATGAACGGAGGCAGCAGCCTGAACCTGCTTTATCAGGATACAGTGCGCAAAATGGGCATCGACCCTTCAAGGATCAAGCCCACCAAAACCACCTTTAAAGGTGTAATTCCTGGAGTAGAGGCCCGTTGTACGGGCTCTATAACATTGGAAGTGGTCTTCGGATCTCCGGATAACTTCCGAAGCAAAGAGTTAATCTTCGATATCGTCCCTTTCTGTAGTGGTTACCACGCACTGCTCGGACGAACCGCATTCGCTAGATTCAATGCGGTACCACACTATGCATACCTCAAGCTCAAGATGCCAGGCCCGCGCGGGGTCATAACAGTCAACGGAAATATGGATCGCTCTCTCCGTACAGAAGAGCATACTGCAGCCCTCGCAGTAGAAGTACAATGCGGCTCCTCCGACAAACCACCAATCCAGCGACGACAACCTCGAGCACCGTCAAGCGAGTGCGGAGCACCCCGCAACAGGATCACCAGGCACGCCAAGAGCGCGACTAGCAGTCCGGCCTTCGCTCAAGCCCTATCAAAGCAGCATTCGTGTTACGTGTACACAATTACGCACTCAAAATACCATGGACACAGGCGGAGGCTCAGCAGTGACTCAGTCAAACAATACAGTATCACCGCAACATACCTTTGTAACCCCCCCTTTTTGTCTTTCAGGACATTGCTTTATAGCAGCCTCTTCAGAAGAGCCGGATTGTCGGACTTACATAGGAGAGAAAACCAAGGAGGCAACAGGCTTTGCACACAAACGGAAATACCCAGGTGGAATCTGTTCACGATCGTTATACCTGCTTTATATACCTACGTGCAGCCTACCCTTGGATAGGACATGTTAAATAGTCATATTTACTTCTGCTTAAACGCACCCATTGTAAACATACGCTTAAACGTATTATTCATCAATGGGAGATCATATATAGCGTCAGCTTATTATTCCTATCTGCACATTTTTTCTATAAATGTTTATTTACTATTGCATCCGTACACTTTGGTACGTTTATTTTGCCAGGGCTTCTTATGGCGCCCCGCAATATGGCAAGCAAAGTCCGAACACCTTCAATAGTGCGGCACCCCGAACTTATAGCACTATATGCATCAGCTCCGAATCATGTCTTGGGTCCATAGTTGGGATAGCCCGGCTCCCTTGTTTTGGTACCTTACGTTCCGTTATATCGGCTAAGGTAGTGCAGGGAGAACTACTGCGATTGTGTCCCGGTTCTTCCGGACAAGCACCTCAGTAGAGAAAGCCGAAAACTGACCGACATGATGTGGCGAGAGCTGGTCGCTGTTCGAGAGGTCTTAAAATCCTTAAAGATTTTTTCTGCTTTAGGCGAGGAATCGGCCTCGTCCGATTTAGGCGTATATAGCGCCCCAATTTGGCCTTCCAAACTCTAGGGGCTTCGCTGAAATTTTTAATTGTAGACTTCTATTGGTAAGTGAAGGTTATAAAGCCGCATAGTCTGATTGCCTTGTTCGCTGCGCTAGACACCTCCTTTAGGGACCAAACATTTGTATAAAGAGTGTCTGGGTTTTCCACGAACACCCCAGTACTAGTTACATGGGGGCGGAAGCCGATGACTGGCCTACTTTCAGAATTTTATAAACAGTCACACAGAAGGTAATATTTTAAATCAAAAAGCGCTACATAGCGCAAGTAACTTCGTCCTTATATTACAAACATGACATAAGTGAATTCATTCTAAAATTGTGTCCTTGGCACATTCATCGGCCACGAGACGAGTTCCCTTCATAATGCCTTCATAATATCTCTTGGGACAGCGATGCGCCTTGCCCTCCGGCGGCCCGTCCTTCACCAGCTTCTCTGCATCCAGCTTGCCCCAATGCACCTTCGCACGGGCGAAGGCCCGGCGGGCACCCTCAATGCAAACGGATCGTTTGATCACTTCAAGCCGCGGACTGACATTCACCATCTGCTTGATCAGGCCGAAGTAGCTGGTGGGCAGGGGCTCACCGGGCCACATCCGGACTATGAAATCCTTCATAGCCACTTCGGTCGCCCTGTGGAGTTCAACCAACTGCTTCAGTTGGTCACTCAGAGGCGTTGGATGTTCGGCCCCAGCATACTAGGACCAGAACAGCTTCTCCGTCGCGCTCCCCTCCTCGGCACGGTAGAACTGCGCGGCGTCTGATATGCTGCATGGCATATCTGCGAATGCTCCTGGAGAGCTCTGAATTCGGGTAAGTAAAAGAAACGCCTCCTCCACATGCTTGCTTAGCATAAAGAATTTCTTACCCACCGCTATCTTCTTGGCCTCCTAGATTTCCTGTTGTGCCATCTCGGCTTCGGCCTTGGCATCTTTTATACTAGCAAGGGCCTTAGCAAGCTCGGCCTCTTTCACCTTAAGCTCATGCTCCACGGACTCGAACTTCTTGCCGAGCTCCTGGAGCTCTTGCTGTACCTCGCCCACTCTAGCATCTTGCTTTTCGTGCTCCTTGCGTTCCAAGGCCGCCTTGTGTTCAGCCTCGGACAACGCTTCCTTCAGCGACGCCACTTCGGTGGTGGCCCCTGTTACAAAATCACGACGCTTCGTCGTTAGAATAACCAATTTTATCTATCCTTCATTATATGAGAGCGGGGAATCACTCACCTTTGTTCTCTTCGAGCTGCCTCCTCGTGAGGTCGAGATCTCCCTGCGCCTGCTCCAGGTCCTGTTTTAGTCCGGCAATCTCGGCCGTACGGACAGCAGCGGCAAGCAGCACAACCTGCTTATTCACATTCACACTTATTATTAGCCTCCTGCGGATTATGATTGACCCTCCGTTTGGTTTTTCTTTCCGAACACCGAATAGAGTATCAGGGGCTACTACCTATCGGGTGGTAATTTCACAGATTTTTATTACTTAGCTCAAAGCCTGTCAGGAGGCTGGTGCAAGCTTCGGTTAGTCCACCCTTGGCGGACAAAACCTTCAGAATCACCACACTCATAAGAGTACGGTGCTCTTCGCCCATGGAAGCGCCTCAAAGCGCTTCCAGCAGACAATCCGACGCCTCGGGCATAGTGGAAGTCCTCGGCACAGACGGCTCGCCCTCCCTAATGAGAGGCTGCCTGCTTGAGTCCGGAACCATTGGAGGTTCCGGAACAGTGTTCGACTGAGAGCCCGACTTGCTGCGGCTCTCATCAACACGATTCCGGGGGATCTTGAACCCCGCCTGTCCGACGTCTAGAATGCCACCTTGGGGCGCCTCCAGAGCCACCTCCCCCCGCTCTGGGAGCCTTTGGAACAACACCTCCGTGTCATCCGCAGGCTGAGGAGTAGTGGCCGTCGGGAGCGAGTTCATCGCTGAATCGCTCAAGGACCCATCCGAAGACGACACCTCGGGATGGAACCTGGCCGGACTATATACAAGTTTGGCGTTATAACAAAACTATGAAGCAAAATTACGATAGAGTGCGGATACTTACGATCGCACTAGGGGCTTCTTCCTGGGCAGCCACCCCTCCTCGCTATTGGCGGTGGTGGCAGAGTAGTCCGGAAGGGACGCCTTTCCCTTCTTGGACGTCCCAGGCTCCCCCTGCGGGGCGGCTTTCCTCTTTTTCTCCCCCAGTATGGGGAGGTAGAGTTTCTTCTTGTTTCCCACTGCCTCCGCGGGAGGAATCTTCCTCGTCGTCATCGGACAACGAGGGTATGACGACCTTGCGCCGGGGGCCTGTCCTGGCCCCCTGGTCCGCCCTCTCCGGATGGGGCGGCCTCTTCTTCTTCTTCTTCCCCTTCGGGGGAGGAGTGTGCCTCGTCGTCTTCGAACGAGGCCTCCGGTACAACTTTATGCCGGAGACCCTTCCTGGTCCCCGGGGCCTTCTTCTCTGCCTTCTTCTCCGATGCCTTGTAGGGCGCCAGAACCAGCATCTCCGTCAGGAGAGCATTGGCTGGACCTTCGGGCAGCGGAGCCGGACAGTCGATCCACTCCGCTGTCTCCACATAATCCTAATCAAATATGCACAATTACTCAAGACTCCCCCACGAATACCTTAAACTGAATCTGGTGGTAGTCAGAAAACTCACCGGACGAGGAAGCCATGCGGCATGAAGTCCGCGGTCCTCGGATATGGGAGGAGGTACTTCGGAGGCCTTGAATAGTGCCTTCCACGCGTCTTTGTGCTTCATGCCATAGATCTTTCGAAGCGTCTGGTGTTCGGACGAGACGAACTCCCACAGATTAAACACCCGCCTTTGGCACGGAAGAATCCGGCGAACGAGCATGACCTGGATCACGTTGACAAGCTTGATGTTCTTGTCCTTCATATTCTTGATGCAGTTTTGGAGTCCGGTCAGCTCCGCAGGTTCGCCCCAGGCCAGGCCCTTCTTTTCCCAAGAGGTGAGCCGCATGGGGCTTCCGGATTAGAATTCAGGGGCCGCCGCCCAGTTGGCATCGCGCGGCTCGGTGATGTAGAACAACCCTGATTGCCACCCTTTCACGGTCTCCGCGAAGGAGCCGTCAAGCCAGGTGACGTAAGGCATCTTGCCCACCATGGCCCCTCCGCACTCCACTTGCTGGCCGCTCATGATCTTCGGCTTCACGCAGAAGATTTGCAGCCACAAGCCGAAGTGAGGCTGGATGCGGCGGAAGGCCTCGCATACGACGATAAACGCCGAGATGTTGAGGACGAAGTTTGGGGCTAGATCATGGAAATCTAACCCGTAGTAGAACACGAGCCCGCACACAAATGGATGAAGTGGAAATCCCAGTCCACGGACGAAGTGGGCGAGAAACACGACCCTCTCGTGGGGTCCTGGGGTTGGGACCTGCCCGCCGTCCGGTAGCCGGTGCGCTATGTCTGCGGCCAAGTATCCGGCCGCCCGAAGATTCGCGATATGCTTCTCCTTCACGGTGGAAGCCACCCACTTGCCTCCTGCTCCAGACATATTCAGCTGTGCGGAGAAGACTTGGACTAGGGCGCTGGAGCTCGAGGAAGCAAGGAGGAGCAAAGGAGGAGGAGAGCATGGGTGAAAATGGGGATCCTTTATCCATGTATAGAGGCGACGAAAGCGGTGCGCCTCCTCACTTGCCCGTTGAGAATCGCTTGCTCCCCAAGCGCCACGATTGATGGTGCGGTGGGATTACCCATACCCGTATTGATGAGAATCCCGTGATAAGGGGACACGATCTCTGCTTTGACAAGACGTGTCAAGGAAACCGCCTCGCAATACGCGCTGTGGCTAGTTGTGGGAAAACGGTTTGAATGATGACCCGACCGTAATGACATATCACATCATCTAAAAAGTTGTCAGCTGAATTATCATTCTCTCTATGGTGGTGTGTAAAGATCATTTTGCAGATCCAGACACGGTCGACATGTTCAATAATAACTTTGGAGTATTCGGAGAAGGAACCCACCTTGCAATGCCGAAGACAAGACTGCGCGCCGGACTTTCGTCATTGAAGCCTGGTTCAGGGGCTACTGAGGGAGTCCTGGATTAGGGGGTATCCGGACAACTGGACTATATGCATCGTCCGGACTATTGGAGCGTGAAGATACAAGGCTCAAGACTTCGTCCCGTGTCCGGATGGGACTCTCCTTTGCGTGGAAGACAAGCTTGGCGATCCGGATATTGTATTTCCTTCCTTGTAACCGACTCCATGTAAACCCTAGCCCTCTCCAGTGTCTGTATAAACCGGAGAGGATGGTCCTTAGAAGGCCGATCACAATTACAATCATACCATCATAGGCTAGCTTCTAGGGTTTAGCCTCTATGATCTTGTGGTAGATCTACTCTTGTACTACTCATATCTTCAATATTAATCAAACAGGAAGTAGGGTTTTACCTCCATCGAGAGGGCCCGAACCTGGGTAAACATCGTGTCCCTTGCTTCCTGTTACCATCAGCCTAAGACACACAGATCGGGACCCCCTACCCGAGATCCGCCGGTTTTGACACCGACACTACGTTCATCAACTCTCAACAATTTTTATGCCTCATACTCTCTATGTGTGAAGTTATCACTATCCATAAGATCAATATGAACTCTTTTATTGTTTCTACGTTCTCAAGATCATAGCAACATAGCAAAGCCCTTGACTCAACACTAAACTTTATTATAGATAGCACACGTACTCGATTACATAAAGAGATCACAATGCAAAACTCAAAACTACTTGAAATCAAAACTTCAAGCTACTAGAGCAAGATACTACTAAAAGGATCGAACTAAATAAAGCGGTAAAGATAGGAGTGTGATGGTGATACGATACCGGGGCACCTCCCCCAAGCTTGGCGGTTGCCAAGGGGGGTGCCCATACCCATGTGATTATTTCTCCTTCTTCATGGTTGGTGTTATGATCTTCTTGGCGATGATGCCCTTCAGGATGCGGTTCTCCTCCCCGAGCTTATTGACTTGTTGTTTGAGATCCATAATTTCTTTATGGAGCTTGCCTGTAACGGCCAAAGCTCCTTTTACCCAAGGATGCTGCATAGCTTCTGGAGAACAAGTGAAACTCTTGTTCATATTTTCATAAGAAAGAAATCTAGAGTTGGAAGGGATGACTGAAGTTGAAATAGCCACGCTCGGTAGTTCCCCCATCATGAATTCTGCTCGGAGACGAGAGGTGACTTCTTGATCTTCTTCCATGGCATCTATCCTTTTCAAATCAGCCTCCATCTCATCCTCCGTTGATGGTCCAAAGTGGTAGGCATCGTTATTCGCTCCTGGACCTGGCGTTGAGTGAGACACCCGACTCTCCCCAACTGACTCCTCAGAAGACATCTTGCTTAATTCTGCAACAGGAACAACTCGAAACGAAAATAGAGGATGTTTGCGTGATACGGTGGTCAAAACCTTCGGGAGTATATATAATGAATTTTTACCGACCAAAATACGTAACATACAAGAAAACGGAGTCCGGGAGGCACACGAGGTGCCCACGAGATAGGGGGGCGCGCCCTATAGGGGGAGGCGTGCCCTCCACTCTCGTGGGAGCCTCGTGTCCCTTTTGGACTACTTCTTTCTTCCTAAAATTCCTAAATAATCCAAAACTGATAAAAATTGCCATTAAAGTTGTTTTGGAGTCGGTTTACTTACCGTACCACATACCTATACCTTTTCGGAGTCTGAAACGTTTTGTAAAGTGTCCCTTATGTATTCCTCAGAGGTTACGATTTCAATAATATAAGTTTCAACATTGATAGGATTACCTGAAATATAGTGTTTAATTCTTTGACCGTTTACCACCCTCGGATTTGTGCCTTCGAAGTTGTTGATTTTTATAGCACCAGAACGATAGACTTCCTCGATAACGTAGGGACCTTCCCATTTTGAGAGAAGTTTTCCTGCAAAAAATCTTAGACGAGAGTTGAATAATAACACATAATCTCCGACATTAAACTCACACTTTTGTATCCTCTTATCATGCCAGCGTTTGACTTTTTCTTTGAATAGCTTGGCATTCTCATACGCTCGGGTTCTCCATTCATCAAGTGAGCTAATATCAAATAACCTCTTCTCACCGGCAAGTTTGAAGTCATAATTGAGCTCTTTGATAGCCCAATATGCCTTATGTTCAAGTTCCAGAGGTAAATGACACACTTTCCCATAAACCATCTTATAAGGAGACATACCCATAGGATTTTTGTATGCAGTTCTATAGGCCCATAATGCATCATCAAGTTTTTTGGACCAATTCTTTTTAGATCTATTCACAGTCTTTTGCAAAATTAATTTGAGCTCTCTATTGCTCAACTCTACTTGACCACTAGACTGCGGATGATAAGGAGATGCTATTCTATGATTGACATCATACTTAGCAAGCATCTTACGAAAAGCACCATGAATAAAATGTGAACCACCATCAGTCATAAGATATCTAGGGACTCCAAACCTCGGAAAAATAACTTCTTTAAGCATTTTAATAGAAGTGTTATGATCAGCACTACTAGTTGGAATAGCTTCTACCCACTTAGTAACGTAATCAACGGCAACTAAAATATGTGTATAACCATTAGAGGCAGGAAAAGGTCCCATATAATCAAAGCCCCAAACATTAAACGGTTCAATAACAAGAGAATAATTCATAGGAATTTCTTGACGTCTACTAATGTTACCTGTTCTTTGACATTCATCACAGGATAAGACAAACTTACGAGCATCTTTGAAAAGAGTAGGCCAATAAAAACCAGATTGTAGTACCTTGTATGCTGTTCTATCTCCAGCGTGGTGTCCTCCATAAGATTCAGAGTGACACTTACGTAGAATCTGTTCCTGTTCATGCTCAGGCACACAACGTCTAATAACACCATCTACTCCTTCTTTATAAAGGTGTGGATCATCCCAGAAGTAATGTCTTAAATCATAAAAGAACTTTTTCTTTTGCTGGTATGTGAAACTAGGCGGTATAAATTTAGCAACAATGTAATTAGCATAATCAGCATACCAAGGAGAAGTATGAGAAGCATTGACGACCGCTAATTGTTCATCAGGAAAGCTATCATTAATAGGCAGTGGGTCATCAAGAACATTCTCTAACCTAGACAAGTTATCTGCAATGGGGTTCTCAGCTCCTTTTCTAACAATAATATGCAAGTCAAATTCTTGGAGCAAGAGAACCCATGTAATGAGTCTAGGCTTAGCATCTTTCTTTTTCATAAGATATTTAATAGAAACATGATCAGTGTGAATAGTAACTTTGGAATCAACAATATAAGGTCTGAACTTATCACATGCAAACACAAACTGCTAAGAACTCTTTTTCAGTAGTGGCATAATTTCTCTGGGCTGTATCAAGAGTCTTACTAGCATACTGGATAACATTCAATTTCTTATCAACTCTTTGCCCAAGAACAACACCTACAACATAATCACTAGCATCGCACATAATTTCAAAAGGTAAATTCCAATCAGGTGGCTGAACAATAGGTGCAGTGATCAAAGATTTCTTAAGTGTTTCAAAAGCTTCTACACAATCATCATCAAAGACAAAAGGAATATCTTTTTGCAATAAATTAGTCAGAGGCCTAGAGATTTTAGAAAAGTCCTTAATGAACCTTCTATAAAAACCGGCATGACCGAGGAAACTTCTTATACCTTTTATGTCCTTGGGACATGGCATCTTCTCAATAGCATCAACTTTGGCTTTATCAACTTCAATACCTCTCTCGGAGATCTTGTGCCCCAAGATAATGCCTTCATTAACCATAAAGTGACACTTCTCCCAATTCAGAACGAGACTAGTGTCTTCGCATCTCTGCAAAACTCGATCAAGGTTACTCAAACAATCATCAAAAGAGGATCCATAGACGGAGAAGTCATCCATGAATACCTCACAAATTTTTTCACAAAAATCAGAGAATATAGCCATCATGCATCTTTGAAAGGTAGCAGGTGCATTACATAAACCAAAAGGCATACGTCTATAAGCAAAAGTACCAAAAGGGCAAGCAAAAGTAGTTTTTTAGATTGATCCTTCGCTGACACAGGTATCTGAGAGAAGCCAGAATAACCATCTAGAAAGCAAAAATGTGTGTGTTTGGATAGCCTTTCTAGCATTTGATCAATAAAAGGTAAAGGGTAATAGTCTTTCTTAGTAGCTTTATTTAACTTACGGAAATCAATTACCATCCTATAACCTGTAATAATTCTTTGTTGGATCAATTCATCTTTATCATTAGGAACGACGGTAATACCTCCCTTTTTAGGGACACAATGGACAGGACTTACCCATTGACTATCAGCAACGGGATAAATAATACCTGCCTCGAGGAGCTTTAGTATCTCCTTTCTTACCACTTCCTTCATCTTGGGATTTAATTGTCTTTGAGGATCCCTAACTGGTTTGGTATTGTCCTCCAATGTAATTTTGTGTTGACATAACGTGGGACTGACGCCCTTATGATCATCCAGAGTATATCCAATAGCTGCTCGGTGCTTCTTCAGAGTTTTCAATAGTCTTTCTTCTTCTTTCTCCGAAAGGTTAGAACTAATAATAACAGGATATATTTCTTTTTCATCAAGATAAGCATACTTTAGATTATTAGGTAATGGTTTGAGTTCAAACACGAGATCACCCTTGGGTGGAGGGGGATCCCCAAGAATTTCAACGGGAAGGTTATGTTTCAGCATAGGCTCCTGTTTAAGGAACACTTCATCTATTTCTTCCCTTTCCTTCATAAACATATCGTTTTCATGGTCTAGCAAATATTGTTCTAACGGATCAGTTGGAGGAACAACAATGGAAGCAAGACCAACAATCTCAACCTTACTAGGTGGTTCCCTTTCACGAGGTTGTCTACTAAACTTAGCAAAATTAAACTCATGAGACATACCAAATATGCCAACAGTGACAATATTCTTTTCACAATTAATCTTAGCACTAGCAGTATTCAATAAGGGCCTACCAAAAATAATGGGACAAAAGGCATCTTGTGGGGAAGCAAGAACAAGAAAATCAGCAGGGCATTTAACCTTCCCACACAAAACTTCAACATCTCTAACAATCCCAATAGGTTTAATGGTATCCCTATTAGCAAGCTTAATAGTAACATCAATGTCTTCTAATTCAACGGGTGCAATGTCGTGCATAATTTCTTTATAAAGATCATAAGGTATCGCACTAGCACTAGCACCCATATCACATAAGCCATGATAACAATGATCTCCGATTTTAACAGAAATAACAGGCATGCCTACGACAGGTCTACGTGTCTTAGTATCAGGTCTAGCAATATTAGCAGTCTCACCCAAGAAAGAAATAACATGCCCATCTAAGTCCTCATCCAAGAGATCTTTAACCATAGCAATACTAGGTTCAACATTAATTTTCTCAGGAGGTGTATAAGTCCTAGTATTACTCTTACGAACAACAGTCGAAGCTTTAGCATGATCCTTTATCCTAACAGGAAAAGGAGGTTTTTCAACATAACCAGTAGGAACAATAGTATCACTATAGGTAATAGTCTTTTCTTCGACTGTAATAGGTGCAACTACTTTCACTTCGACAAGAGGATTATATTTAAACCACTTCTCCTTAGGGAGATCAACGTGAGTAGCAAAAGATTCACAAAAACTAGCTACTATCTCAGAGTCAAGTCCATACTTAGCGCTAAATCCACGAAAAACATCGGTATCCATAAAAAGATTTAACACAATCGAACTTATGTGTCATACCTGACTCCTTACCATCGTCTGAACCCCAATCTTCAGAGTTGCGTTTAATTCTTTCCAATAAGTCCCATTTGAAATCAATAGTCTTCAACATGTAAGAACCAGCACAGGAAGTATCGAGCATGTTGCGATTATCAAGAGAAAGCCGAGCATAAAAATTCTGAATAATCATTTCCTGAGAGAGCTCATGATTGGGGTATGAATATAACATTGACTTAAGCCTCCCCCAAGCTTGAGCGATGCTTTCTCCTTCGCGAGGTCAGAAATTATATATGTAATTACGATCACGATGAACAAGATGCATAGGATAGAACTTCTGGTGAAATTCCAACTTCAATCGCTTATAATTCCAAGATCTTGTATCATGACATAGCCTATACCATGTCATTACATCTCCCTTCAAAGATAAAGGGAAGACCTTCCTTTTAACAACATCATCGGGAATACCTGCAAGCTTAAATAATCCACAAACTTCATCCACAAAGATAAGGTGTAAATCAGGATGCAATGTTCCATCTCCTGCAAATGGATTAGCTAGAAGTTTCTCTATCATAACCGAAGGAATCTCAAAGTAAATATTTTCATAAAGTTCAGTAGGTTGATGAGCAACTCTTTGCTCTTCTGGTTGGGGTGAAGATACCCCAAACAAGCCCCTCAAAGGATTAGTTTCCATACTGACAAGTAACAGAAAATTTCAGCACACTATATAAATGTTTCCTTACCAAGTTCCACTCACCAAAAGCACTACACTCCCCGGCAACGGCACCAGAAAAGAGTCTTGGTGACCCACAAGTGTAGGGGACCTATCGTAGTCCTTTCGATAAGTAAGAGTGTCGAACCCAACGAGGAGCAGAAGGAAATGATAAGCGGTTTTCAGCAAGGTTTTCTCTGCAAGCACTGAAATTGTAGGTAACAGATAGTTTTGTGATAAGATAAGTAGTAACGAGCAACAAGTAAATAAAGTAAATAAAGTGAAGCAAGGTGGCCCAATCCTTTTTCTAGCAAAGGATAAGCCTGGACAATTTCTAATAATAATAAATGAGCTCCCGAGGACACATTGGGAATTATCGTCAAGCTAGTTTTCATCACGCTCGAATGATTCGCGTTCGGTACTTTGATAATTTGATATGTGGTAGGACCGGTACTTGGGTACTGCCCTAACTTAGACAAGCATCCCACTTATGATTAACCTCTATTGCAAGCACCCGCAACTACAAAAGAAGTATTAAGGTAAACCTAACCACAACATTAGACATACGGATCCATATCAACCCCTAACGAAGCAACGCATAAACTAGGGTTTAAGCTTCTGTCACTAGAGCAACCCATCATCTACTTATTACTTCCCCATGCCTTCCTCTAGGCCCAAATAATGGTGAAGTGTCATGTAGTCGATTTTCACATAACACCACTAGAGGAAAAGACAACATACATTTCATCAAAATATCGAATGAATACTAAATTCACAGGACTACTAATAGCAAGACTTCTCCCATGTCCTCAGGAACAAACGTAACTACTCACAAAGCATATTCATGTTCATAATCAGAGGAGTAATAATATGCATAAAGGATCTGAACATATGATCTTCCACCAAGTAAACCAATTAGCATCAACTACAAGGAGTAATCAACACTACTAGCAACCCACAAGTACCAATTTGTGGTTTTGATACAAGATTGGATACAAGAGATGAACTAGGGTTTTGAGAGGAGATGGTGCTGGTGAAGATGTTGATGGAGATTGACCCCCTCCTGATGAGAGGCTCGTTGGTGATGACGTTGGTGATGATTTCCCCCTCCCGGAGGGAAGTGTCCCCGGCAGAATAGCTCCGCGAGAGCCCTAGATTGATTCCGCCAAGGTTCCGCCTCGTGGCGGCGGAGTTTCGTTCCATAAGATTGACCATGATTTTTTCCAAGGTAATAGTGATGATATAGTAGAAGATGGACGCTGGAGGCCCACCAGGGGGCCCAGGAGATAGGGGGCGCGCCCTATCGGGGGGGGGGGGGGCTGTCTCCTGGACAGGGTGTGGGCCCCCTAGCATATTTCTTTCGCTTAGAAATTCTTATTCATTCCAAAAAGTTGTTTCGTGGAGTTTCAGGACTTTTGGTGTTGTGCAGAATAGGTTTCCAATGTTTGCTCCTTTTCCAGCCAGAATTCCAGTTGCCGACATTCCCCCTCTTCATGGTAAACTTTGTAAAATAAGAGAGAATAGCCATAAGTATTGAGATATAATGTGTAATAACAGCCCATAATGCAATAAATATTGATATAAAAGCATGATGCAAAATGGACGTATCATGCTGACCCGAGGGGTGGGCTGTGATGCGGTAGGCACGTGGCCGGGTATGTTGGGCGCCCGTTTGGTGTCGCGAAACCCTATACAGATCGTTCGGGGCCGTATGTGGAAACCTCGGCCGGACTCCCTGCGGATGGAACCTGAATAGGCGATAAACCTGGACTAGTGACTTGATTGTTTAGGTAGGCCATGGCCGACACCCTCATTGGGCTTCCACTTGAAGGTTGCCGAGTACATGTCGTGTAAATGACGGTAAGTGGTGAGAGCATGTGTGAAGAAGTACACCCCTGCAGGGTTAACATCTTCTATTAGAATAGCAGTGTCTGCGGTAAAGGACTTTTGGGTTGCCTGTATAGTTCATAGACAAGTGAAAGTGGATACTTTAAAATGCGGAAGATAAGCGTGAGTGCTATGGATGGCGTACTCGTAGGGAGACGGGAGCAGATCCATAGTAGTGTATTGATATGGTGAATATGTGGACTCGTGTGCGCAACCTCAAAAGAGTTACTTGAAGTTGTAGTTCAGGATAGCCACCGAGTCAAAGCTGGCTTGCTGCAGTTAAACTACACCACCCCTTTGTTGATAATGATGCATATGTAGTTAGTTCTGATGTAAGTCTTGCTGGGTACACTTGTACTCACGTTTTCCTATTTTATGTTTTGTAGAGAGACTTTAGTCTCGCTAGTAGTTATGTGTGGACTTCGACGTTTACTTGTTACCTCAGCTATGATCTTGTGCCCTCGGCAGGATCTGGTAGATAGTCAGGCTTCTCAGCCTTTTTATTTATAGATGTCTGTACTCAGACATGTTAAGCTTCCGCTTGTGCTTTGACCTGTATGCTCTGAATGTTGGGTCGTGAGATCCATGCTTGTAATATCTCGCTCCTCGGAGCCTATTGAATAAAATACTTGAGTCGTAGAGTCATGTTGTGATGCCATGTTGTATTTGCACATATCGAGCATATTGTGTGTATGTTATTGAAATGCTTGGTATGTGTGGGATCTGACAACCTAGTTGTTTATTCTTGGTAGCCTCTCTTACCGGGAAATGTCTCCTAGTGCTTCCACTGAGCCTTGGTAGCTTGCTACTGCTCCGGAACACTTAGGTTGGCCGGCATGTGTCCTTCTACGTTCCTGTGTCTGTCCCTTCGGGGAAATGTCACGCGGTGTCTACCAGAGTCCTGTTAGCCTGCTGCAGCCCAGATTCTCTGGAGTCCTACTAGCCCAGCTGCTACAGCTCGGATTCACTCGCTGTTGACCGACACGTTTGTTGTTGGGTCATGTATGCTTATCCCTGTAAGTTAGCGCCACTTTGGGTTCACGACTAGTCATGTCAGCCTGGGTTCTTTGTCATATGGATGTTAGCGACACTATCATATACTTGAGCCAAAAGGCGCAAACGGTCCCGGGCCTGGTAAGGCGACACCCGTGAGAATACCATGCGTGAGGCTGCAAAGTGATATGAGGTGTTACATGCTAGATTGGTGTGGCATTGGATCGGGGTCCTGACAGCTTTGGTGTCAGAGCCTGACTGCCTGTAGGATTACCAAGCAAAATTGGTCGAAGTTGAGTCTAGAAATTCTTTAGTTATGTAGGGGAATTGATTGTGGGATGGAACGTAAGGCTCTTTTTACTCCTTTACTTTATGCCCTTCTGATCTGAGTCATCATATCTTTTCTACGGGGTTAAGGAACTAGGATTTCTCTTCTTTCTATCAGGATCACGTGTTACTAATCAGTAGACTCATAAGATTGTTGGATTTAAGCCTCAATTCAGTTTCTACCTCTATATGTTAACTGTTTATCTCGAAACCTTGATATTGTGCTTCTGGGTGGTTATGCCACCATTTTTGTAGCATGTCTCAAATTCTTTTGAGCATTTACAGCCGTTATGCTGTCCGAGTCATCCCAGG
This sequence comes from Triticum aestivum, assembly GCF_018294505.1. NCBI lineage: Eukaryota > Viridiplantae > Streptophyta > Magnoliopsida > Poales > Poaceae > Triticum > Triticum aestivum. Next base: position 291,605,293 of record NC_057813.1, on the reverse strand, counting down.
TTTCTAAATAGTCTGAAGCATTTGCAAAATCCCTTCCTCCCGTTTCGATGTCCCTTTGGGCCAAATTAACCACACTAATCGGTGAGTTGAGGTACTCTGTTGCCTTGACATATATGTTGGAGTTATTATTATGACCCTAGGTGTCTTAGAGTGCCACCTAGTAATCAAACCATGTTTTGCGTTCCCAGTGTGATGATTCTGGCCATTATTCTCGAAAGCATCCCGTGATGCCATTTAGTTAGTAGGTATTCCACTCCTGGGTTATGAACCCGAGATTCACCCTATCTACCTCATGTCGTTAGTGTTTGCTCGTTCCTTTAGGTTATTAGTAACCTTTGCATTAGTCCTCGAGGTCCATGGTATTTCCTTCTTCCAAATACTATGAACCACTTACGACAGATGTTTGTTGGATCAAAAGATCACAACAGGAGTGCTCTCGATGGGTTCTCCATTCTATATTGCGACTCTGTCAGTTCTACCTTCTTGCATGGGTTATCCGGAAGAAACCTATTGAACTTGATTCGACATACTAACCTATGCATCCACAACTCAGAAAGTTATATGTTCCTTTGAATTGTCCCTCTTTAGTTGTATTACGACCCTCGTCTATCAATTGATAGTCAAGAGTATGCATGCATCCGTTCATCGATACCTATTACTCTTGTGGTCCGTCATGCCATTCTATTCCGGAATGACTAGGAGAAACAAACTCCAGTACCTCATCCATATCCAGGATTGGGTCAAACTAGTTGTATTCCGCAGATCAAAATGCAATCCAGCTTTTGATTTTGTTCTATCCTGAAGTATTACCCACTTTATGTCAGGAATATCATGAGAATTGCACCTTCTCTTATAAATTCTTGACGTAGTGATACTCCTCGCCATCATTATTCATTCCTCGGTTCCGTGTTGTCGCAACCGGAATGCCGACAGGTGAATCGTGATGTGTGGAATCTATACTCCTAGCAACTCGTTGCTTGGTAGTTAAATGGACAATAACCTCATTCTTAGCGTGTTGATTATTGAATCACCATCCTAAGGTTGATTGTGCTACCTAGTCCATATTTCCGGTGCACTCTTCGTTCGATGAGTTAGGATTGTGACAATTCCTCGCTCTTTTGATCATATCGTCTTGCCCTGAAAAGCAAGATTATTCTCGAGCTTAGTAGCATATTGGTGGTTCGTGATTTTCCGAATATCTTCTTGGAAGTATTACTAGGTTGTCCTCTGACCTTATGTTGAGTTCGTGACAAGTTGGTTTATTCCTCTAAACCACCCTTTCTCCAAGAATCCGTGTTGGATACCCCTGAGCTAGTTGGTTAAGCTATACATCAACTTGGAGAGCTGGAAGATAAAAGCTTGCCCGACTTATTTCATGTTAAGGGATATATTGTATGTATGTTGAAGAAAGATGATATCTTCATCGATTGGTCCCTGTGATCAGTTGTTGGACCTATTATCTTATAAAAACATTGATTTGAGCGTGGGCTATTCTCAAATCAAATCAGAACCAACGATGTTTGTAATGTTGTCTTACTCATGGTTCCTCCTCGAGCATACTCCATTATATCTTTTGGTCTAACCAATGCTATCACCATGTTCACATAATTGTGGAATTGCATTCATATGGAAACCAGGATGAATTGTTGTTGAGCCCATCGACAACATCCTTATCTTCTCCATAATCTTGTTGAACATTAAGCTAGTGTTGGAAACTTTTGAAAGCATTTCTTCATGCTAGCTCATGAAGCATATGCATGGATGGAAGAAGTGAATTCCTCTAATTCATGTGCATTTGATGCAAGTTGCCGCCGTTAATTTTATAAAGTCAATGTTGCTTCCTTGGAAGCATCCCAAGTTAGTCACACATGTGCAAAGTATACTATGGTTTGGTAGATTAATTACCTCCACTCCATATGTATTCCGTAGCACACCAAGCCACTGGTTGATTTGTTCAAGGAGAAGAAGCTCCTTCTTAAGAGTATACCTTATGCAAGGACTTTGATATCCTCGATGATGGTTCCCCACCTGAACTTGTTAGTGTTTATTATAAGACTACTACGTGGTCATGCTTGTCTGAGACAACGTGTTCACATATGTGTAGCAGAACCAGCTCATGTTTTGGAGCTTGCTATCGTAGTTCATTTCCCGAGAATCTCGCAACGTCGTCTCGTTGATTTGTGTTGCAAACTTTCATTTTACTTTCCAGACTCAATGAGTCTGGATTATCCAGACGCCAACCAGATCTGAATCTCAGACAAATATGATGGTTGGAGCATTCTCCAAGAACTATAATATTGGTCTCTCGATAACCGGTAAAGTGGATGTCGTGGCCAACACACCCAGCCGGAAGACCTATTATTGTAGTATCTCGATTGAAGGAAGTTGGCCACCTTCCCATAGGGATTTCGTAGGATTTCTCCCTAGATGACCCTTATGGATTTTTGTGTTTCCGAAGTCCGACCTTTACTTGATGTTCTAGATACCAGACCATTTCAATAAATGGGTTACGATAGCACATCAAGGAGAACATTAGAAGCAGAGTGCGAAATGTCTCTCGGTCGATCGTCCAGATTTTGCCCCTTGGCCTCGCTAAGGTGAAATCCGAGAAAGTGTTATCTTCCTTTGCATCTGCATCGTCCATCGCTATTCATCATGGTACTATGTTGTGTTGTCAGCACCCTTGACACGGATGTTGGTAAAACCTTGATGATTATGGAAATGCTCAAGTTCTTGAAAGCACGCACAAGCACTAGGTGCTATCATAGTTACTAACCGGGATTGCTCCCAGCTTCCCCGGTTATGCTATGACCATTCCAATAGTGGAATCACCCTCTGCTGTTGAGTTTCTTCCCAGTTACTAGAATCATTCCCAGTATTTGTGTTTTGTTCCCAGCTTGCACCGTCATTGTGCCATCCTACCTTAGGTCCCATCCATCTCTAATGATAAGAAAAATCATCCATTGCTTTGTCTTCAACAAGGTAATCCACATCGCCCATTCTGGTCCGAGTATGTCATCCTTTCGGACTCTTTCAAATGATCGCTCGAGATTTGCCGTAGGCTGGAATAGAGTGTCTCAATGATCTCTACCTCAGCAGTAATTCTTTTTGCCACTTAGGATATTAATTCTACGAGTCACCTCCTCCAAGATGTCTCGTTATGGTATCATGGCAACTCAACTGCTCGCTACATTGACAACCATTCACCACCCTCTTAAGTGTGGAATTGTTGCCTACCTAGTGAACCTTCATCATCTGTTCCGCTCCATCCCTCTAGTTGTATGCTTCGTGTCTTAGCTCGAGAGTTGTTTCAATGATTCACCCCGTGAGTTGATGTTGTGATCATTAAGATGATCCATTCATGTAGACATGTTTCGCTCTTTTGTCCTCATGTTGGATGAAGATCTCGAAAGCAAAGATATCAAGATCGATTTGAGTCAACAAATCAACAACCTCGAGAAGACAGTTGGATCATGAAGTTTGTGATACTTGGCGTCCCGTTTGTCTTCTTACCTCACGTCTTGAATCTCAGGATGAGATTCTTGTTTAGTGGGGGTGAGTTGTCACATCCCTAATTCTGGTCTGACCTATGCTAGCTTCCATGTGGGCATCATGTTTAAATTCAAATGAAACTTGAATTGAGGAATTTTCAATAGCCTCAAAAAGCTCTAAAAATAACCAACATTTAAATCTCATCAAATGAGTCCAAGAAAATGTTCCCGTTATTCTGTGAAAATATTGGCATGAGGTAAAATGCAAACCAATATTTTTGGAGTGACTGAAACATTTATTTTGGGCCTTTTGATTTAAATCAATAATATATTTGGGTTGAAATTATTTCTGCTATATAAGAAAATAATGTTCAAATATTTTTGTAAGTTGCATGTGACATTGGGCTAGTCCTGAGCTCACATAACAATTTACAGAAAGTTTATAAAAATGATTTGATGTTCTAAATCAAATCAAAACGAAATAACATAAATAGAAAAGAAAAATAAAAGAGAGAGAGAGAAAGGAAGTTACCTGGACCTACCTACTCTGTAGCCCACCTGGCCTGGCGCTGTGCTGGCCCAGCCCACCTCCACCTGCCCCGTCGTTTTCCTCCCTAGGCCACTGGACAGAGCGCGTGCTCGCCGCACACGCACACGCGCCTGAGCCACCTCCTGCCTGGCTGCCTGCGTTCCCGATGCCCTGGACGCCTCCATGCGTCGCCATGCACCCCCTGGAATCCCCTCGACCTCTCCCTGTGCTTCTCCCCTCCTCTGTCTCCCTCACGCGCAGCCACCCGAACCCGCCCGTTGCACCGCTCGCTGTTCCGCGGCCACCGGCCACCCCACGCCTCACTGACGCGCCCAGAAGCTCCACCACTTCGTCCTCGACCCCCTCGCTGAGCTACAAAATGCTGGACGCCTCGAAGCACCGCCCCAACGCCTTCTTCTTCCTCGGGTCACCGAGATCACCCCCGCCGCCCCGCTCGTTTTGGACCTCCTCCGAGCTCGCCGTCTGCACTGCTGCAACCGCTGTGAGCCCCTGCCTCGCCTCCCCCTCTCTGTTTGCTCTGCCTTGCACCACGACGACCACACCGAGCTCGCCCGCCCGCGCCACCGCCTCTGCACATCGTCGTCGTGGCCACAACCACGCTGGCTTGAAAACCAAGTGTGTCACCATGCTCGCCGCATCCCCAGCAGCCCGTAGCACTGCTCCATGCTCCTTCCTGTGCCTCCTAGCGTCGAGTCTGAGCTCGTCCGAGCTCCTGCAGCCGCCAAACTCGTCGCCGACATCGTTTCCGGCGACCCCGAGCTCAAGCACCACCACCACCCGATGCGGCTCGCTCCCAGCTACACGTAGTTGCCCTCCGCCGCCTGTTTGGTCGCTGGAATGCGAAACCCGAGCCGCTCTAGTGTACCCCCGTCGGGTTTAGGTCGCCGCCAGCGTAACTCCGCCGAAGTCGACATGGCGCTGTCATTAGTCACTAATGACCCTACTAATTAAGCCCTCTCTCACTGACATATGGGCCCCACACCCTTAACTAACCACGGGTTAACTCCTGTTTAGCTTTAGTTAATCACAGTGGCCCCACACGTCGGCATTGACCTTGCTGACGTGGTCGTTGACAAGGCCCACCTGTCTGTGTCACTAACTGACACTGGGTCACTGACCAAAGGGTCCCACTGGTCAGGTTTGACCTAGTCAGCCACAGCTGACCTGCTGACGTAATGCTGCTGTCATGCTGACGCAGTATTATTTTCTGGAATTTAAAATAAATCAGAAATGATTTATAAATTCCAGAAAATGTCCTAAACTTCTAAAATTCATATAAATTCAACCGTAACTCAGAATGAAATAAATTATATATGAAAAATTATCAGAAAAATCTAATCTATCCATCTGTACTGGTTTCATGCATGTTAAAGCAACTTAACCTCGCTGTTTAGTGCAAAACATGATAAGGCACTATTTAAATTCATAAGTTGAGTTTGGGATTGAACTTTTGGTTCAAAATGGCTCAAACCCATCTGGTTGTAGTTCCATCAGCCCAACACACTCATTCTGCCATGCCATGAGCATGCATCATATTGTGCATTGCATTGATTGTGTTTCTTCTTTGTTTGTCGGTGCTTGTCCCCTCTCAGTAGACGTGTACCGACAATGTGATCGATGACACCGATGAAGAACTATACTATCTTCAGAAGTGCCAGGCAAGCAAAACCTCCTAGTTCATTCCGATACAATCCTACTCTCTTGCTCCTGCTCTCTTTTACTGCATTAGGAAAACAACGATTCATCTGTTACTTGCTGCGGTAGCTGAACCCCTTTATCCTCTGCATGACCTGTCATTGCCACAATAAATAGATGAAACTCACTAGCATGAGTAGGAGTTGTTTGAGCCCTGTTGTGCCTACTCATTCATGCTTGTTTGTCATGCCTGCTACTGCTTAGAGTTGAGTCAGGTCTGATTCATCGGGGATGAATCAGAGGTGTGTGAACATGTCCTACTGTGTGTGAGCTAAATGTGTGAACATGATTTGGTAAAGGTAGCAGTGAGAGGCCATGCAGGAGTACATGGTGGGTTGTCTCATTGAAGCCGTCCTCAGGAACTGAGTTCTGTGTTTGTGATCCATGAAACAATTACTACCAGGCATTGGGCCCGAAACCAATGGACCCTCTTGGCTTCTTAATCACCCTTATCCTCTGTTCAGGAGTTGCAAGTAGTTTCTGGTGTTTGTAGTATGCTGGAGGCCGTGGGCAGCGCTGACCCGAGGGATGGGCTGTGATGCGGTAGGCACGTGGCCGGGTATGCTGGGCGCCCATTTGGTGTCGCGGAACCCTGTACACATCGTTCGGGGCCATATGTGGAAACCTCGGCCGGACTCCCTGCGGATGGAACCTGAATAGGCGATAAACCTGGACTAGAGACTTGAGTGTTTAGGTAGGCCGTGGCCGACACCCTCGTTGGGCTTCTTCTTGAAGGTTGCCGAGAACATGTCATGTAAACGGCGGAAAGTGGTGAGAGCGTGTGTGAAGAAGTACACCCTTCTAGGGTTAACATCATCTATTCGAATAGCCGTGTCCGCGGTAATGGACTTCTGGGTTGCCTGTACAGTTCATAGATAAGTGAAAGTTGATACTTTAAAATGCGCAAGATAAGCATGAGTGCTATAGATGGTGTTCTCATAGGGAGACGGGAGCGGATCCATAATAGTGTATTGATATGGTGAATATGTGGACTCGTGTGCGCCACCAGAAAAGAGTTACTTGCAGTCGTCGTTCAGTATAGCCACCGAGTAAAAGCTGGCTTGATGCAGTTAAACTCCACCACTCCTTTGTTGATAATGATGCATATGTAGTTAGTTCTGATGTAAGTCTTACTGGGTACATTTGTACTCACGTTTGCCTATTTTATGTTTTGCAGAGAGACTTTAGTCTTGCTAGTAGTTCCGCGTGGACTTCGATGTTTAGCTTGTTACCTCAGCTACGATCTTGTGCCCTCGGCAGGATGTGGTAGATAGTCAGGCTTCTCAGCCTTTTTCATTTATAGATGTCTGCACTCAGACATGTTAAGCTTCCACTTGTGCTGTTACTTGTATGCTCTGAATGTTGGGTCGTGAGACCCATGCTTCTTATATCTCGCTCCTCAGAGCCTATTGAATAAAATACTTGAGTCATAGAGTCATGTTGTGATGCCATGTTGTATTTGCACATATCGAGCATCATGTGTGTATGTTATTGAAATGCTTGGTATGTGTGGGATCTGACAACCTAGTTGTTTATCCTTGGTAGCCTCTCTTACTGGGAAATGTCTCCTAGTGCTTCCACTGAGCCTTGGTAGGTTGCTACTGCTTCAGAACACTTAGGCTGGCCGGCATGTGTCCTTCTACGTTCCTGTGTCTGTCCCTTCGGGGAAATGTCACGCGGTGTCTACCAGAGTCCTCTTAGCCTGCTACAGCCCAGACTCTCTGGAGTCCTGCTAGCCCAGCTTCTACAGCCCGGATTTACTCGCTGTTGACCGACACATTCGTTGTTGGGTCATGTATGCCTGTCCCTATAAGTTAGTGCCACTTTGGGTTCACGACTAGTCATGTCAGCCCAGGTTCTTTGTCATATGGATGCTAGCGACACTATCACATACGTGAGCCAAAAGGCGCAAACGGTCCCGGGCCTGGTAAGGCGACACCCATGGGAATACCGTGGTGAGGCCCCAAAGTGATATGAGGTGTTACATGCTAGATCAGTGTGGCATTGGATCGGGGTGCTAATAGATCGAAAGTATGTCTAGAGCGGGGGGGGGGGGTGATTAGACTACCTGACTACATAAAAATCTAGCCTGTTCCAAATTTGAAGTCTTGGCAGATTTTAGCAACTTAGAACAAGTCAAGCAATCAACGTACACATGCAATCTAAGAGTGTGGCAGTGGAAAGTAAAACATTGCATTTGAAGGTAAAAAGGAAGGGTTTGGGCAAGGCAAACGCGATGCAGACACAGAGATTTTTGGCGTGGTTCCGATAGGTGGTGCTATCGTACATCCACATTGAGGGAGACGTCAACCCACGAAGGTTAACGATTGCGTGAGTCCACAGAGGGCTCCACCCACGAAGGGTCCACGAAGAAGCAATCTTATCTATCCCACCATGTCCATCGCCCACGAAGGACTTGCCTCATTCGGGTAGATCTTCACAAAGTAGGCGATCTCCTTGCCCTTACAAACTCCTTGGTTCAACTCCACAATCTTGACAGAGGCTCCCAAGTGACACCTAACCAATCTAGGGGATACCACTCTCCAAAAGGTAATAGATGGTGTGTTGATGATGAACTCCTTGCTCTTGTGCTTCAAATGATAGTCTCCCCAACAGTCAACTCTCTCTCACAGATTTGGCTATGGTGGAAAGATGATTTGAGTGGAAAGCAACTTGGGGAAGGCTAGAGATCAAGATTCTTGTGGTTGGATTGGAATGTCTTGGTGTCAACACATGAGTAGGTGGTTCTCTCTCAGAAAATGAGTAGTTGAAGTGTAGGCACATTCTGATGGCTGTCTCTCAAATGGATAAGGGGTTGAGGGGTATATATAGCCTCCACACAAAATCTAACATTTACAGACATTTTACCAAACTCGGTTAGACCGAATGGGGAAACTCGGCGGGACTGATTCAGTTCAAAATGTGAACATTAGGATTTTCAGTGAGACCGACGAGATCAACTCGGTGGGACCAATGTGCTAGGGTTAGGGCGAAACCTTATCTCGGTGAGACCAATCGCATGAACTCGGTGAGACCGATTTCAGCAAAGATCAAGCAGAGAGTTGGTCAAGGAAACTCGGTGGGACTGATCGCTCATTTCGGTGAGACCGAAATGTTACAAAAAGGAAACAGAGAGTTTGCATCATGAACTCAGTGGGACCGATTGCTCATTTTGGTAAGACCGAAATGTTACAAAGGGAAACAGAGAGTTTGCAATCCCATCTCAGTGAGACCGAGATCCCTATCGGTGAGACTGAACTGATTAGGGTTTCTAGCTATGGCTATGTCAAGTGAACTTGGTGGCACCAGATGAATCAAATCGGTGGGGCCGAGTTTGACTTTTAGGTTTAGGACATATTTGGAAATGAGAAATGGTTGAGGGCTTTGGACCATACCATTAAGCATTTTGAGCAAGTAGACCATTAAGCAACACCTCATCCCCTTTTAATTGTATTGGCTTTTCCTATGGACTCAATGTGATCTTGGATCACTAAAATAGAAATGAAGAGTCTTCAGCTTTTGCCAATATGTGTCCTTAGCATTTTGAGGGGTCCACATCTCTAGTCCATGCCATGCCAATCATTGACTTTCTAAAACATTTAACATGAATGATTATTAGTTCAATGAGCTATATGTTTTTATGAATTACCAAAACCACCCGGGGATTAGTTGCACTGTCACCCCCAGTCGGTGTCAAAACCGGCGGATCTCGGGTAGGGGGTCCCGAACTATGCGTCAAAGGCTAATGGTAACAGGAGGCAGGGGACACGATGTTTTACCCAGGTTCGGGCCCTCTCGATGGAGGTAATACCCTACTTCCTGCTTGATTGATCTTGATGATATGAGTATTACAAGAGTTGATCTACCACGAGATCGTAGAGGTAAACCCTAGAAGCTACCCTATGATTATGATTGTCGTTGTCCTACGGACTAAACCCTCCGGTTTATATAGACATCGGAGGGAGCTAGGGTTACACAGAGTCGGTTGCAGAGAAGGAAATCTACATATCCGAATATCCAAGCTTGCCTTCCACGCAAAGGAGAGTCCCATCCGGACACGGGACAGAGTCTTCAATCTGGTATCTTCATAGCCCAATAGTCCGGCCAAAGTATATAGTCTGGCTGCCCAAGGACCCCCTAATCCAGGACTCCCTCAGTAGCCCATGAACCAGGCTTCAATGACGATGAGTCCGGCGCGCAGATTGTCTTCAGCATTGCAAGGCGGGTTCTTCTCCAAATCCTCCAGAGCATTGTTGTAATGAGCAGTGTTCGGCTCGTCATCAATGTCGCGCTCCTCGGCTTCTGCGCTTTAACAATGGCAATTTCCATGTGTCGAGCGAACGTGAGAAGTCGGGGCATCTTTACATTTGCCACCCCAACCATGCTGGTAGATCATCTATAAAATAGACGAGGATTCTTAGATCCAAATCGCACCATCCTCTCCCAGCAAGTTTTCATCAGTGCATGCCCGAAAAAATCCACACCACCATGGCCGGTCATCGCAGTTCCTCCTCTCGCTCCCATAGCACTAGGCCAGGTGATTGGGAGAGATGTTCTATTCCCCACAACCGACTAGTAGAGTTGCATACCAAAGGGTTTCTCCCACCTGCATACATGGTCCCCGTTCAAGCATGACTAGCCACTTATAATGGCGGGGAGCAAGCGGAGAGCTTTCCAAACCCATCCAAGGGAGAGCGGGTGTGCTTCATCCCCTACTTGCTGAGGGGGCTCGGATTTCCAATCCATCCTTTCCTCTGCGGGCTCCTAGAGTTTTACAGCCTCCAGCTACACATCTTTACCCCAGCCTCCATACTGCATATCGCACGCTACTTCGCTTTCTGCGAGTTTTTCTGGGTTGCGAAGCTCATTTTGGGCTGTGGAAGAAGCTATTCTGCCTAGTACCCCGTACCAGAAAGGGTTCGTATTTCAAGTGGGCGGAGCCGAAATATGGCGCATCGCCGGGATCAGATATCTATCCGGCACCCCGAAGAAGACATCCGAGGACTGGCCCTCAGAATGGTTCTACATGGAGGACATCCCTCTTCCGGACCCTGCTCGGAAGGGCCTTCCCGAGTTTATAGATGCTCCATTGAAGAAACGCCACAGCTGGCGCCCCAGGAGCCCCCAGGAGGAAGATAACAGAGAGATCCTTTTCCTGATGGACAGGATAAATACACTGGCCAAATCAGGGCTGGCAATAATTAAAGTTATGTCCATATGCATAATGCGGGGAGTGCAGCCACTTCAATATTGGGGAAAACCCATGTGACACTTCAATGGATAAAACGATGCCACTCGTTGCGGCCGTAAAGGACCGGATTCTCCCGCCGCTCTGGCAAAGATACTATCCGATTTGTTCAAAGGGGAAGAGGAGGAGTTCATCCATATCAAGCCACGGGATGGATTCTCCATGTACAACCCCCAAGCTGGGTGAGTCGCTATCTTTTATTCCAATCTTTCCCACATTTTTTCCACAGATGTTTTAATTCGTCAATCCCTAGCAGGAACTGCGAAGGGCTATGAAGGATGTTCATAGCCTGTCTCCACAGCCAGAGGACCCTAACCGGGCTCTCGACCCCGGACTCGAAGAAGATTCGTACACGTTTGTGGAGCTTGTCGACAAGACATTTTACCAGTTGAGCTGCGATGGTGTGATGGTGGCCATTATAGCCGATTATCCTGGCTTACTCCCTGTATCCCAAGTAAGCAAAGCCAGAGTCCCAACTTCCAAAAAGGATTCCCTCCTTACGCTTTACCCACCACACCTGTATTGCGTCTTACACGGAAGGCCATCGGGGCGCCAAGCTGAACCCGCGGTGACTCGCCAACAAGGGGCACCGAAGTCAGGAAGGCTTTAAAGAAAGGCGTTCAGGACCGAGACGCCGTTGCAAAGGTATGTTTAAAAACCTGCCACAAAGTTATCATTGTTAAAATATAACGATGTCTTCTGCCTTCTGACAGAAAGAGCGCTCGCCGGACTGTATCCGGAGAGCCTGCCGGTCACGCTTCCACCAGCCGGACTCCGAGGCCTGATTCAAGGGCGGAGGCCAACGCGGACGATCCTCCTACAGTGGATGCAGATAGAATTTCCGCTACAAACTCTGAAGTGGAGAGCGCCATAAATCATAGGCGCCGACGGGCCGCATTATGTGACCCTAATTTCTCTGAAGAGGCATTTGATGCCTTCAACTCAGGGGACGCGTACATCCGGGCTGCTCAAGGTGGCCTCGCTAGGGCCACGGACTAGTACGTAAAGGATATACGGGTAAGAAAATTTGATAAGTATGTATATCAGTAGCCCCTGAGACTTGAAACAGTTGGCACAACTGATTTAAGGATCCTCGTGTGCGTAGATTCTGATAGAGAAGAATACCCAGCTGTCCAAAGAGCTGGAGGAGTGCAATGCCCAACTGCGGGCCACAATTGCCGTGATGGAGGAGTCTATGAAGGCTCCATCTGGTAATATTTGCTTTAAACTTAAAATAATGTCATTGCATGTACCAGTTAAGTATTCGGCCTGAATGGAATTCTAACAATAGAATCTGCAGACAATCCCGGAGGCAATCCGGAGATCGTACCAAAAGACGAGCAACATGTTCGGCGACAGCTAAAGGCTGGCCAGCGTGTGCTTACAAAGGTTATAAAGGAGAAAAATACTCTCCAAGACGCGAATGTCTGACTGGACGTCAAATTACAGGATGTTCGGGCCCAGCTTGCTGACTCTGTAAAGGAGAATAAGATGCTTCGATGTGGCATATTCAGTAAGTTCTCTGAGAAACCACTATAAAGTTCGGCGAAGAAGCGTGCTAACAGAATTTTGTCTATAGGCATGCTGACCGGTCGTCCTGAAGAGGAGATGCCCGGATCTGCAGGCGATCTTCTACTGGAGCTCTCACAACTGCACGAATAAGTTCAGCATGTGATGCGGGACATTGCCCAAGCCTTGTGGCAATACACCTCCCTGCCCGGAGGCATAGGGGGGGGGCTTATGGAGATGCTCAAGGGAGCGCGACAGCGCTTCCGATTATGGAAGATATCAGCCTGCCGACAAGGAGCAAGGGAAGCCTGGGCCATGGTGAAGACGCGATACACCAAGGCTGACCCGAACCACATGTACGAGGTCGGAGCTATAGGGTCAGATGGGAAGGATATCCATGTACATCTTGTGTATGGCCAAGTAGCATTAGCCGCTAAGTATTCCCAATAGGACTGTAGGCTAGACAGCCTAATGGATGGTATAGAAGAAGAATTTAGTCAGTCTAAGTGACATTGTACTTCGAAGGACATATTTTGTCCCTAGCCAGATTGTAAATCATTTGTCTTCGCCAACCTTTTCGCTTCAACCTCTGGACCCGACAGTCCGGAGTGTATCCAAATACCCGCTCGGTTACGTGAAAACCGGGGCACGCGTGGAAACCAGGCGTAGGGGTCATAAGTGCTTGAACAGACAAGTACCCAACTAGTTATGTTATATTACATGGGTAGTAATAAACATCTTCCAGGGAGAATAGTTCTGTTAACGGTTCCTTTCCCTGGGTGTGCATGCATTGATGTGCATGTCCGAACTGCGAAAATTTACGCAGGATATAAGCATCTGGGGGCATGTGTTGTAATAGGTAAAATACATCTTTTGTTCACCGACCGAATATTCCCTTAAGAACGCTAGCTTTTGGCTTCACCCAGTCTGAGGTACACATCTGGCTGACCCGGCAGTAACAATCACAGAGGTGCTCCCCTTATGCCCTAGCCGAATTAACGGGAACGTAGGGCATAAACACAACAACCAGGCAACCCAGCTTGGCGAAAACTTAAGTCATATCGATGCATATAGTGGTGAAAAAAGGCACATACGTAGAGGTGATGCATATGTGGTGGGCATAAAGCCCAGAAGACATATAAGCTTCTGTGTAAGAAGCCCCCAAGTGTGATGAGCGCGCATAGCGCGGCCAGAGTGTGTGGTCAAAGCACACTTAGAGCTTTTAAGGCTATAAATGTAAAAAGGAGAGAGAGAGGATATAATTTAAAAAGGAAGACAAAGGTAAGGAGACAAACACTGAGTTTGGCACTAGGCATAGAATCTTCGGAGTCTGGCCACGTTCCATGGGTTTGGATCGAGTCGATTGTCTGATGCATCACGTAGACGGTACGCACCTCCAGTGAGAACTTTGTCAATGATGAAGGGGCCCTCCCATTTGGGCTTGAGCTTGTCCTTTTTATTCTCTGGTAAGCGTAGATCAAGTTCGCCAATGTTATAAGTTTTGGCCCGCACTTCTCTGCTTTGATACATTCGAGCCTGCTGTTGATAGAATGCGGAACAGGCCTTCGCGACATCACGCTCCTCCTCCAGGACATCTAAGTTGTCCTGCCGATCCAGCTCGGCTTCTCTCTCTTCGTACATGCGCACTCTAGGTGAATCATGGATGATATCACAGGGTAGCACTGCCTCAGCGCCGTACACCATAAAAAATGGTGTTTATCCGGTTGTGCGATTCGGCGTGGTCCACAGCCCCCATAATACGGAGTCAAGCTCCTCGACCCAGTGCGTATCTGATTCCTTCAAGGATCGCACTAGTCTGAGTTTGATGCCGCTCATAATAAGACCGGTCGCTTGTTCGACTTAACTGTTTGTTTGGGGGTGATAGACGGAGGCGTAATCAAGTTTTATGCCCATTTTGCTACACCAGGTTTTCACCTCATCGGCTGTGAAGTTGGAGCCGTTACCGGTGATGATGCTGTGGGGGACACCATAGCGGTGTACGACCCCGGATATAAAGTCTATCACTGGTCCGGATTTGGCCATTTTAACTGGTTTGGCTTCTATCCATTTGGTGAATTTATTGACCATGACCAACAAGTATTTCTTCTTATGGCTTCCTCCTTTAAGGGGTCCAACCATATCGAGCCCCCAGACCGCAAAGGGCCAAGTTATGGGGATTGTTTGGAGGGCGATGGGCGGCATATGGCTTTGATTTGCAAAAAGCTGGCAACCGACACAGTGTTGGACAAGGTCTTGTGCGTCTTCCCGGGATGTCGGCCAATAGAAACCTCTACGGAAGGCCTTGCTTACGAGCGCTCGAGCTGCGGCGTGGTGGCCGCCGAGTCCGGCATGGATTTGAGCCAAGAGCTGCCGCCCTTCCTGTTCGGAGATGCACCTTTGGAGTACTCCGGTTGTGCTTTTCTTATAGAGCTCTCCCTCGCGGACTTTGTAGGCTTTGGAGCGTCGCACAATGCAGTGTGCCTCATTTTGGTCCTCCGGGAGTTCCTGCCTATTTAAGTAAGCTAGGAAGTGTTCTGTCCATGGGGCGATGACCGCCATGATCACGTGGGCCGAAGGTGTGATTTCGGTGGCGGAGCCTCCGATTACGTCAGATTGTTCGGGATCTGGGGTTGTATGCAGATTCGGATTAGTATTGTCGGACTCCCCTTCCCATACCACAGATGGCTTGAACAGCCTTTCCAAAAAGATATTTGGTGGGACGGGGTCGCGTTTAGCGCCAATGCGGGCAAGGACATCCACCGCTTGATTGTTTTCTCGAACCACATGGTGGAATTTGAGCCCCTCGAATCGAGCTGACATTTTGAGAATGGCATTACGGTAAGATGCCATTTTCGGGTCCTTGACGTCAAAGTTTCCATTTATTTGAGATATTGGGAGATTTGAATCCCCGCGTACTTCAAGGCGTTGAAGGTGCCAATGCGGGCAAGGACATCCGCCGCGTATTTGAGATATTGGGAGATTTGAATCCCCATGGAGACTGCCATTCGAAGAACGTGCAACAGATCCTCATACTCTGCTGCATTGTTGGAGTCTGTGTAAAGTATTTGGAGTACGTATTGGACTGTATCTCCAGTGGGGGACGTGAGGGCGAAACTAGCCCCTAGACCAGCTAGCATTTTAGAGCCGTCAAAGTGCATGATCCAATTGGAGTACGCGCCATACTCTTTAGGGAGTTCAGCTTCTATCCATTTGGCGACGAAGTTAGCCAGTACTTGCGACTTAATGGCCCACCGTGGTTTGTATGTTATGTCGAATGGGAGGAGCTCGATAGCCCATTTTGCAATATGGTCCGTGCCATCACGGTTATTTATTATGTCATTGAGTGGTACTTTGGAGGCCACCGTGATTGAACACTCTTGGAAGTAGTGTCGTAATTTTAGGGATGCCATGAAGACCACGTATGCTATCTTTTGGTAATGTGGGTACCGTGACTTGCATGGAGTGAGGACGGTGGATACGTAGTATACCGACTTTTGTAATGGGAATTTATGTCCATCTGTCTCTCGTTCGACGATGAGCACTGCACTTACAACCTGGTGCGTTGCAGCTATGTATAGCAACATGGGTTAGCTGACATTTGGTGCTACCAGAATTGGATTGGTGGCCAAGAGGGATTTTATTTCCTCCAGCCCTGCCGTAGCCACATCCGTCCACTCGAAGTGTTCGGTGCGTCGAAGAAGGCGATAAAGAGGTAGCGCCTTTTCTCCTAATCGGGAGATTAAGTGGCTTAGGGTGGCCACGCATCGCGTTAATTTCTGGATTTGCTTGAGGTCTGTTGGGGTAGCCAACTGTGATAGAGCTCCGATTTTAGCCGGATTTGCTTCAATTCCTCTATTGGAGACAATAAAGCCCGAGAGTTTTCCGGCTGGTACGCCGAAAATGCATTTTTCCGGGTTGAGCTTGATGTCATATGTTCGGAGATTGTCGAACGTAAGCCTCAAGTCATCTATTAATGATTCTATGTGTCTAGTTTTAATGACCACATCGTCTACGTAAGCCTCCATTGTTTTGCCGATTTGTGTTTCCAGGCATGTCTGAATCATGCATTGATAGGTTGCACCGGCATTTTTTAGCCCGAAAGGCATGGTGTTAAAACAGAAGGGACCGTATGGTGTGATAAATGCCTTAGCGGCTTGATCCAACTCCGCCATCTTGATTTGGTGGTATCCGGAGTATGCGTCGAGGAAACACAATGAGTCGTGTCCTGCGGTAGCGTCGATAATTTGGTCGATGCGAGGGAGTGGGAAGGGATCCTTAGGGCAAGCCTTATTAAGGTCTTTGAAATCGACGCATAGGCGCCAGGATTTGTCCTTCTTTGGTACCATCACCAGGTTTGCTAGCCAGTCCAGATGTTTTATCTCTCTGATGCATCCGGCTTCAAGTAGCTTGGCTAGCTCCTCTCCCATGGCTTGTCGCTTGGGTTCTGAAAAGCACCAAAGAGTCTGTTTGACCGGCTTGTATCCCTTTAGTATGTTTAGGCTATGTTCGGCCAGCCTGCGTGGGATACCTGGCATGTCTAAAGGATGCCAGGCAAAAATGTCCCAATTCTCGCGCAAGAACTCTCGTAGTGCGGCGTCTATTGTGGGGTTTAGTTGTGCCCCAATTGATGCTGTTTTTGTAGGGTCCGTTGGGTGGACCTGGAATTTGACTATTTCGTCTGCTGGTTTGAAAGAGGTGGACTTGGGTCATTTGTCGAGTATCACGTCGTCCCTGTCCACTACGGAGCGCAGTGCAGTTAACTTTTCGGCCGCGAGGGCTTCGGATAATGCCTCCAGGGCTAGTGCGGCAGTTTTAGTTTCGGCACGAAGTGCTATGTCCGTGTCACTGGCCAGAGTGATGATCCCATTGGGCCCCGGCATCTTGAGCTTCATGTACCCGTAATGGGGTATAGCTTGGAAGCTTGCGAATGCGTCTCCCCCCAAGAGGGCGTGATACCACTGCTAAATGGGGCCACTTGGAATGTGATTTCTTTGGACCTATAATTCTCCGGTGTGCCGAATACCACATCCAATGTGATTTTCACTGTGCATCGTGCCTCTCGAGTAGGGATGATTCCCTTGAAGGTCGTGCTGCTTTGCTGAATGCGGCTCTTATCTATTTCCATCTTGTTAAGAGTTTCCTCATAGATGAGGTTTAATCTGCTGCTGCCGTCCATCAGCACTTTAGTAAGCCAGAATCCGTCCACTATTGGACTAAGGACCAAAGCGGATGGTGCTCGGACGGTTCGGAATTGAGGTTCGTCACTGGTGTTGAAGGTTATGGCCATGTTGTTCCACGGGTTTATTGCTGCGACGTGGCAGACTTCGGCGAGGATGCAGAGTGCTCGCTTGCGCCTGTTGTTTGAGGCGAAAGTCTCAAAGACGGTCAGTACTGTATTGTTATTTTCTGGTGGGTGGTGCTCTGCGGTATTGTCGATGAGAAGGTCCTCGCCGCTCTTGGCCACCTGTCGGAGTATCCAACATGCCCTAAGGCTGTGTGTTGGTGTGGTGTCCGATGTGCTGTGAATTTTGCATGGCCTATTGAGCCATCCCTCCAGTACGGTTCCACGCACTGTAGAGGGCTTTGGCTTCTTTGCAATTCTGTTGGGTGACTTGTGAAAGCGCACCCTTTTAGTTCGGACGAGGGGTTCAGTTAGGGCCGGAGGATCCCAAAATTTTGTTTGGGTCTTCCAGGCGCTTTCCATCGCGCAGTACTTCTGTACTATGGCCGCCAGGTCGGCAAAGTGTGCTATATCATGGCGACTTATGGCATTTAGAATTCCCTTGTCCGTGCAATTTTTGCGAAAGAATGAGATTGCGTCTTCCTCGGGACAGTCCTTAACCTTGCTCATTACAAGGAGGAATCTGGCCCGGAAGTGGTGTACTGTCTCTTGGGGCTCTTGTCTGATATGGGAAAGATCGCTTGCATCTAGGTGGGTGGGTGAAATTAAGTCCATGTCCTGACCCAATCTGGAACCCAGGGGCAAAGGAGCTCCTGAGCTTGGCAGCTCAGGCTCCAAGATATAGCCCAATATTTGTGGCCCGCTATCCGATTCTAAGTTCGGAGCCTGGGCCACGTTCTCCCGTAAACGGGTATCCGGCTCAGAGAGCTTGGGAATCCGGGCATAGTTCGTCCTCAAAATAGAGGAAGAATTGCCGTTTTGTTCCTCCACCACCGCTATCTGATGGGTGACCGGCGGAGAGTTAATCTCCCTTAGGTCGGGTTTAAGCCTGATCCGATCATAATCCGTTGAGACCCCCAGGGCGGCGATGCGATCCAAGAGCTCGTTCAAGGAGGAGATCTCCATTGGATCCATCTACTCGGTGAATTCCAGGCTGACGGGGAGGTTGTTTTTGATGACCTACGATATCATCGTCGGCGCGACGGCCGAATGGGCAGTCATGACAAAATCGCCCAGCCGAAGAGTTTGTCCTACATCCAAGGATCCTCCGGAGGTAATGTTATCCTTGATAATGAGGCGAGCCATTAAGCCTTATTGGGACGGCACAGTGGAACTCTCAATGAAAGCACCAATGTCGGTGTCAAAATCGGCGGATCTCAGGTAGGGGGTCCCGAACTATGCGTCTAAGGTTAATGGTAACATGAGGCAGGGGACACGATGTTTTACCCAGGTCCGGGCCCTCTCGACGGAGGTAATACCCTACTTACTTCTTGATTGATCTTGATGATATGAGTATTACAAGAGTTGATCTACCACGAGATCGTAGAGGCTAAAACCTAGAAGCTAGCCTATGATTATGATTGTTGTTGTCCTACGGACTAAACCCACCGGTTTATATAGACACCGGAGGGAGCTAGGGACACAAAGTCGGTTACAGAGAAGGAAATCTACATATCTGAATATCCAAACTTGCCTTCCACGCAAAGGAGAGTCCCATCCGGACACGGGACAAAGTCTTCAATTTGGTATCTTCATAGGCCAACAGTCCGGCCAAAGTATATAGTCCGGCTGTTCGAGGGCCCCCTAATCCAGGACTCCCTCACCCCTACTAGCTAGTGTTCATCCAGCCTCCACTGGCTACTATTCATCCAGCCCTCCACGAGGTCCTGTTCATCCAGCCTCCACCGGCTACTGTTCAACCAACCCTCCATGGGGTCCTATTCAACTAGCCCTCCATGGGGTCCTGTTCAACCAGCCCTCCACGTACAGGTTCCCTCCACCGGCTACTATTCATCCACCCCCACCTCCTCGATCGAGCTCTTGTTCATCCAGCAACAACTGCCTCTACTACTACGGGATCCTGTTCATCCAACCCCCACCGGGAACTGTTCATCCAACCCCCACCAGGAACTGTTCATCAAGAGGCAGCTTCGATCGACTTCAGCTAGCAGTAGTAGCGAAGGAATCACTCGGGTTCAGTTAACAACAAGGGATCGATCGGGGTTCAATAAAGTAACTAGTGCAATCACTCAGGTTCAGTTAGAGCACAATGCCTTGCTCGGGTTCAGGTAGAGCGCAATGCCTCGCACACACACGCGTACGTGTACGATAGAAATGCACAAACCTCCATGTCGGCGTTCTTGATATGGGGGTATCCAGACTTGCCTGCCAGCGGCCCAACATGTGGCTCCCCCAACGGCCTGATACGGCCCAGCTTCAACATCCGTAGCTCAAGACCCTCGCGAGGGGCCAAGCCTCGCATGGTGGACGATGCCAAGACCGCCGAGGGGATCGGCCTCTTTAGGATGGCTCCCTATGGGCGGAGAGTTCTATGCAAGGTGCACCTCACGAGGATCAACTGACGTGAGCCATGACGAGCAAGGCCAGGCGGGCGCCAGCGGGCGCGTAGCGCCAGTTTCCTGTTTGGTGCAAGGGAGGCAAGCCGCAGGCGCAGAGTCCCGAGGAATCAGCCAAAGGATTCCATTCTGGTGCAACAAGACCGAGACCGCTAGGAGGGCAGGGCGGAGGTCATCAACGAGCCCACCACAGCGTCACGACCAGGAGCTTTTCGCAGGCGAAGACTACTTTTGTCAGGATAAGCTGTACTACTCATCCCCTTTCAAATCCGGCCATTGTGGGATCCCTTCCCGCCAACATTTGGGAAGAGGACCAAGGCCACTATAAATAGGACTTAGCCACCCACATAGGGGGGATTAGATCCATTCTCACCCGACCACCACACCAGCTCTCTTGAGCTCAAGAACACCTCACCTCCTGAGGACAGTTCATCCACTATACTAGTTCCTCCTCAGCCCTTCGAGGCAATCCACCAAAACGCTTTAGTAGGGTATTACACCGCAAGGTGGCCCGAACCAGGATAAACTGCTGTCTCTTTGTCTCTTCTAGCTCGTCACGCTAGGCTTAGGAGAATCGCGAGTAGGCAAGCTGGGTAAGTTGAGATCTCTGCACGCACCCCAGAGTTCAAACCTTTCAAGGGTTTGCGGAACCCGTAATCCGACACTCCGTGCATCACTCGGCACCGACCACCCACCATAACCGGAACTCGCCGAAATTTTCCTTGCCCTCTCTTCTACCATGATTTTTTCCGTCATGGACAGCCTAAAGAATGTCATGCAGGTGCGTCTCCGGCCCACCCAGGACGAAAAGCCCATTTTCTGTCATGATTTTTTATCATAGAAGTAGGAGCCCACCACATCTATGATGATACCGGGTTTTGTCACAATTATCGTCATAGAAGTGTCATAAGCATGACAGAATTTTTTTTCCGTTCTGGCCAAAATGTCATGGATGTGTCTTTTTTTTGTAGTGCTAGTCTTTGCAACTCCTATTTTGAGTTACTAATCTTAGGAACTGAACCATTATCAAATACCCAGGGGCTACGACGAATACTAGTATGGTACACATCAATAACATGTATATCAAATATACCTGTGTTCACTTTGCCATCCTTCTTATCCGCCAAATACTTGGGGCAGTTCCGCTTCGAGTGACCAGTCCCTTTGCAGTAGATGCACTCAGTCTCAGGTTTAGGTCCAGACTTAGGTTTCTTCTCTTGAGCGGCAGCTTGCTTGGCGTTCTTTCTTGAAGTTCCCTTTACCCTTTACCCTTTTTTTGAAACTGGTGGTCTTGTTGACCATCAACACTTGATGCTCCTTTTTGATTTCTACCTCCGCGGCTTTTAGCATTGCGAAGAGATCGGGAATAGTCTTGTTCATCCCTTGCATATTATAGTTCATCACGAATCTCTTGTAGATTGGTGGCAGTGATTGAAGAATTCTATCAATGACACTATCATCAGGAAGATTAACTCCCAGTTGAATCAAGTGATTATTATATCCAGACATTTTGAGTATGTGTTCACTAATAGAACTATTCTCCTCCATCTTGCAGCTATAGAACTTATTGGAGACTTCATATCTCTCAATCCGGGCATTTGCTTGAAATATTAACTTCAACTCCTGGAACATCTCATATGCTCCATGACGTTCAAAACGTCGTTGAAGTCCCGGTTCTAAGCCGTAAAGCATGGCACACTGAACTATCGAGTAGTCATCAGCTTTGCTCTCCCAGACGTTCTTAACGTCGTCAGTTGCATCTGCAGCAGGCCTGGCACCCAACGGTGCTTCCAGGATGTAATTCTTCTGTGCAGCAATGAGGATAATCCTCAAGTTACGGACCCAGTCCGTGTAATTGCTACCATCATCTTTCAACTTAGCTTTCTCAAGGAACGCATTAAAATTCAACGGAACAACAGCACGGGCCATCTATCTACAATAACATAAACAAGCAAAAAATACTATCAGGTACTAAGTTCATGATAAATTAAAGTTCAATTAATCATATTACTTAAGAACTCCCACTTAGATAGACATCCCTCTAATCATCTAAGTGATCACGTGATCCAAATCAACTAAACCATGTCCGATCATCACGTGAGATGGAGTAGTTTTCAATGGTGAACATCACTATGTTGATCATATCTACTATATGATTCACGTTCGACCTTTCGGTCTCCAATGTTCCGAGGCCATGCCTGTACATGCTAGGCTCGTCAAGTTTAATCCGAGTATTCCGCATGTGCAAAATTGTCTTGCACCATTGTATGTGAACATAGAGTCTATCACACCCGATCATCATGTGGTGTCTCAACGTGATGAACTGTCGCAATGGTGCATACTCAAGGAGAACACTTATACCTTGAAATTTAGTTAAGGGATCATCTTATAATGCTACCATTGTACTAAGCAGAATAAGATGCATAAAAGATAAACATACATGCAATCAAAATATGTGACATGACATGGCCATCATCATCTTGTGCTTTTGATCTCCATCTCCAAAGCATCGTCATGATCTCCATCGTCACCGGCTCGACACCTTGATCTCGATCGTTGCATCATGGTTGTCTCGCCAACTATTGCTTCTATAATTATCGCTAACGCATAGTGATAAAGTAAATCAATTACATGGCATTTGCATTTCATACAATAAAGATACAACCATAAGGCTCCGGCCGATTGCCGATAACTTCTACAAAACATGATCATCTCATACAATAACGTATATCACATTATGTCTTGAGCATATCACATCACAACATGCCATGCAAAAACAAGTTACACGTCCTCTACTTTGTTGTTGCAAGTTTTACATGGCTGCTACGGGTTTCTAGCAAGAACCGTTCTTACCTACGCATCCAAACCAGAATGGTGAATGATCAAGTTTGCTATTTTAACCTTCAACAAGGACCGAACGCAGTCAAATTCGATTCAACTAAAGTAGGAGAAACATACACCTGCCAGCCACCTTTATGCAAAAGTAGTTGCATGTCTGTCGGTGGAACCGGTCTCATGAACATGGTCATGTAAGGTTGGTCTGCACTGCTTCATCCAACAATACCGCCAAAAAAATAAGACATTTGTGGTAAGCATTATGATGATCACCGCCCACAACTCTTTGTGTTCTACTCATGCATATCATCTACGCATAGACCTGGCTTGGATGCCACTGTTGGGAAACGTAGCATGCAATTTCAGAAATTTCCTACGCTCATGCAAGATCTATCTAGGAGATGCATAGCAACAAGGGAGAGAGTGAGGGAGTCCTGGATTAGGGGGTGTCCGGATGACCGGACTATAACCTTTGGCCGGACTCCTGGACTATGAAGATACAAGATTGAAGACTTCGTCCCGTGTCCGGATAGGACTTTCCTTGGCGTGGAAGGAAAGCTTGGCGATACGATATGTAGATCTCCTTCCAATGTAACCGACTCTGTGTAACCCTAGCCCTCTCCGGTGTCTATATAAACCAGAGAGTTTTAGTCTGTAGGACGAACAACAATCATACCATAGGCTAGCTTCTAGGGTTTAGCCTCTCTGATCTCGTGGTATATCAACTCTTGTACTACCCATATCATCAATATTAATCAAGCAGGAGTAGGGTTTTACCTCCATCGAGAGGGCCCGAACCTGGGTAAAAACATCGTGTCCCTTGTCTCCTGTTACCATCCGCCTAGACGCACAGTTCGGGACCCCCTACCCGAGATCCGCCGGTTTTGACACCGACATTGGTGCTTTCATTGAGAGTTCCTCTGTGTCGTCACCTTTAGGCTCGATGGCTTCTTCGATCATCAACCACGACGCGGTCCAGGGTGAGACTTTTCTCCCCGGACAGATCTTCGTGTTCGGCGGCTTCGCACTGCGGGCCAATTCGCTTGGCCATCTGGAGCAGATCGAAAGCTACGCCCCTGGCCATCAGGTCAGATTTGGAAGCTTAAACTACACGGCCGACATCCGCGGGGACTTGATCTTCGACGGATTCGAGCCACGACCGAGCGCGCCGCACTGTCACGACGGGCATGATCTATCTCTGCCGCCGGACAGCGCTCAGAGCGCCGCTCAGGTGTCCGCTCCGACCCTTAGCTCGGAGCCGACCGCGCCAATCGGGGACGAACGGTTGGACGCCGCCCCAGAAGCTGCAATCTCTACGGCGATCGAGCCAAATACCAGCCTAGTCCTTTGTGAGGCATGTGACTCCGAGGTGCCGGACTCCTTTCCGGACTCCAGATCTTCCACACCCCTTCCGATCGAACCCAATTGGGCTCCGATCATGGAGTTCACCGCCGCGGACGTCTTTCAGCACTCGCCCTTTGGCGACATCCTGAATTCACTAAAGTCCCTCTCTTTGTCAGGAGAGCCCTGGCCGGACTATGGTTAGCAAGGTTGGGATGCGGACGACGAAGAAATTCGAAACCCACCCACCACCCACTTCGTAGCCACTGTCGACGATTTAACCGACATGCTCGACTTCGACTCCGAAGACATCGACGGTATGGACGCCGATGAAGGAGAAGAACAAGAACCAGCACCTATAGGGCACTGGAAAGCCACCTCGTCATATGACATATACATGGTGGACACCCCAAAAGCAGGGAATGGCGATGAAAAAACGGAGGATGACCCCTCCAAGAAGCAACCTAAGCGCCGACGTCAGCGGCGCCGCTCTAAATCCCGCCAAAGCAAAAACGGCGAGTCCGGCACTGGAGATAACAACACCCCGGACAGTGCCGAAGACAACCCCCTCCAGCAGGATTCAGCGCAGGAGGACGGAGAAGCCAGCCCTCATGAGAGAGCGGCAGACAGGGAGGTCGAGAATGACAATTACATGCCTCCCTCCTAAGACGAGGCAAGCCTCGACGACGACGAATTTGTCGTGCCAGAGGATCCCGCCAAACAAGAGCATTTCAAATGCAGGCTTATGGCCACGGCAAGCAGCCTCAAGAAAAAACAGCAGCAGCTTAGAGCTGACCAAGATTTGCTAGCCGACAGATGGACTGAAGTCCTGGCGGCCGAAGAGTATAAACTCGAACGCCCCTCCAAGAGCTACCCAAAGCGCAGGCTGCTACCCCAACTAGAGGAGGAAGCAACTAAACCCACATCACCAGCGTATGATGCGGCCGATCGGCCACCCCATGGCCGCGACAGAGAGGCCTTTCGGCCCTCAACTCAAGCCGCACCCCGGCGCCGCTCAAAAAATACCAGAGCACGGGGAAACGCACCAGACCTGTGAGACATATTGGAGGATAAGGCAAGGCAAACAAGATCAATCTACGGATTGCGTGGGCGCCCCACATCACATGACGGTAACCGTCACGCCGGATATGACAAATACGGCCAGGCCGAACACAACAGACAAAGCTCATCCGAGCTACGTCGCGATATAGCCCAGTACAGGGGCGCCGCACACCCACTATGCTTCACAGACGAAGTAATGGATCATCAAATCCCCGAGGGTTTCAAACCCGTAAACATCGAATCATACGATGGCACAACAGATCCTGCGGTATGGATCGAGGATTATCTCCTTCATATCCACATGGCCCGTGGTGATGATCTACACGCCATCAAATACCTCCCGCTCAAGCTTAAAGGACCAGCTCGGCATTGGCTTAACAGCCTGCCAGCAGAGTCAATTAGTTGCTGGGAGGACCTGGAATCCGCATTCCTTGACAACTTCCAGGGCACTTATGTGCGACCACCAGACGCCGATGACCTAAGCCACATAATCCAGCAGCCAGAGAATCGGCCAGACAATTCTGGACGCGGTTCCTAACCAAGAAAAATCAAATAGTCGACTGTCCGGACGCAGAGGCTCTTGCAGCCTTCAGGCACAACATCCGAGACGAATGGCTTGCCCGGCACCTAGGACAGGAAAAGCCGAAATCTATGGCAGCCCTCACGACACTCATGACCCGCTTTTGCGCGGGAGAAGACAGCTGGCTAGCTCGTAGCAATAACATACCAAGAGCCCTGGTAACTCAGATACCAAGGACAACAATGGCAGGTCACATCGTAACAAGCACAAGCGCCGCATTAACGGCAATAATAGCGAGGATACGACAGTTAATGCCGTATTCAGAGGCTCTAAACCCGGTCAGCGGAAGAAGCCACTCAAAAGAAATCCTCCGGGCCCATCCAGTTTAGACCGGATACTCGATCGCTCGTGCCAGATACACGGCACCCCCGAACAACCAGCCAATCACACCAACAGGGATTGTTGGGTGTTCAAGCAGGCAGGCAAGTTAAGTGCCGAAAATAGAGACAAGGGGCTGCATAGCGATGACGAGGAGGAGCCCCGGCCGCCGAACAACAGAGGACAGAAGGGCTTCCCCCCACAAGTGCGGACGGTGAACATGATATACGCAACCCATATCCCCAAAAGGGAGCGGAAGCGTGCTCTCAAGGACGTCTATGCGTTGGAGCCAGTCGCCCCAAAGTTCAACCCATGGTCCTCCTGCCCGATCACTTTTGATCGAAGGGACCACCCCACTAGCATTCGTCACGGCGGATTCGCCGCATTGGTCCTAGACCCAATCATTGACGGATTTCACCTCACTAGAGTCCTCATGGACGGCGGCAGCAGCCTGAACCTGCTTTATCAGGATACAGTGCGAAAAATGGGTATAGATCCCTCAAGGATTAAACCCACAAAGACGACCTTTAAAGGCGTCATACCAGGTGTAGAAGCCAGCTGTACAGGCTCAGTTACACTCGAAGTGGTCTTCGGATCCCGGATAATTTCCGAAGCGAAGAGTTAATCTTCGACATAGTCCCGTTCCGCAGTGGCTATCACGCCCTGCTCGGACGAACCGCATTCACAAAATTTAATGCGGTGCAGCACTACGCATATCTCAAGCTCAAGATGCCAGGCCCTCGCGGAGTCATTACGGTCAATGGAAACACCGAACGCTCTCTCCGAACAGAGGAGCACACGGCGGCCCTGGCGGCGGAAGTACAAAGTAGCCTCTTAAGGCCATTCTCCAATCCGGCTGTTAAACGTCCGGACAACGTCAAGCGCGCCCAAAGTAACCTACAACAAAACTGGCTGGCACGCTCCGAGCAAGCATAGCAGTGCGGCCCCAACCCCAGCCCTCGCGAGATTGCGATAGCAGTACCACGCGTACATAACTACGCTCTGGAAATCCCATGGGCATAAGGGGAGGGGCACAACCACGGCACGCCCAGAATGCGGCTCAACCGCACTAGGGGCTCCTGATTTTGCCGTTTCTTTTTCTATATACTTTCAGGACCCAACTATTCAGAAGGCCTGTCCGGCAATACACTCGCCAAATACACGATGCAACAGCCAGGGAGACAACAAGCCACGTCAAATGTCCAGGTGGTCTCTATAACGAGCTAAATACCTATTTTACTTAAAGTCTCGCAGCTTGCCCTTGGAGGGGGACATGTCAAATAATCCCATCTCTTGCTTATCGCACTATTGGTATCGTTCTGGTTTCATAGCAGCCCTTTTTAATAAACAATACATAGCTCTTGTCTGTTATTGTATTCATTTATTTTTATATAAATATGTTCAGTCATGACATTATGCAACCGTACACTTTGGTACGGCCAATACACCAGGGGCTTAAGTACCCCATAATACGGTGTGAGAAGACCGAACACTCTCATGAGTGCGGCACCCCGAGCTTATAGCACTATATGCATCGGCTCCGAATCATGTCTTGGGTCAATAGTTGGGTTTGCCCAGCTCCCATGTTTTGGTACCTTACGTTCCGCAATGTCGGCTAAGGTAGCGCTGGGAGAACTACTGCAATTGTGCCCCGGTTGAGCTGGGTTAACACCTGAGTAAAGAAAGCTAAAACTGACCGTCATGATAGGGCGAGAGACCGGTCGCTATTCGAGAGGTTTTTCGAGTCCCTAAAGACTTATGCCGCTTAGAGCGAGGAGCTGGATTTATCCGGCCTAGGCATGGATAGCGCCCCGAACTCGGTCTTCTGAATATTAGGGGCTTCGCCGAAATTTAAAATTATAGAATTCTATGGCTAAGTGAGAGTGATAAAGCATTATAAGTCCGACGGCCTTGTTTGTTGTGCTGAGCGCCTGCCTAGATGGAACCAAGAATGGGAACAAGAGCGCTCAGGTTTATCCCGAACACCCCAGAACTCGTGGCATGGGGGTAGAAGCCGACGACTTGCATCTCTCAGATTTAATAAACGGCCGCACAGAAGGTAATATTTTAAATTCAAAAGCGTTGCTTAGCACATATGAACAAGTTTTCAGCGCACAGGATAAACACGAGCGAGTTTACTCAAAAATTACATCCCCGGTACATTCATTCGCTACAAGACGGGCACCCTTCAGGATGCCCTCGTAATACATCTCGGGCCTGCGATGCTCCTTCCCCTCCGGTGGCCCATCCTTCACCAGCTTCTCAGCATCCAGCTTGCCCCAGTGCACTTTATCACAGGCAAAAGCCCTGCGGGCGCCCTCGATGCACACGGAGCGCTTGATGACTTCAAGCCGTGGAAGGCATCCACCAGCCGCCGCACCAGCCCAAAGTAGCTCAAAGGCATGGCCTCCCCAGGCCACAGCCGGCCTATCAGGCCCTACATGGCCTGTTTGGCCGCCTTATGAAGCTCGACCAGCTGCTTCAGCTGGTCGCTCAGGGGCACCGGGTGTCCGGCCTCAGCATACTGGGACTAGAACACCTTCTCGGTCGAGCTCCCTTCCTCGGCCCAGTAGAATGCGGCGGCGGCGGATACACTGCGGGGCAGATCTGCGAATGCTCCTGGAGAGCTCCGGATTCAGGTAAGTAACAGGTAATTTACTTTCATGTGCTTGCTTTGCATAAAGAATGCCTTACCCGCCGCAATCTTTTTCATCGCCTCAATCTCCTGGAGGGCCTTTTGGGCTTCGGCCTTGGCAGATTTGGCACTTTCAAGTGCCGAGGCAAGCTCGGCCTCTCGAGTCTTTGAGTCAAGCTCTAACCTCTCATGTTTTTTCACAAGAGCATCGAGCTCTTGCCGCACCTCCGCCACCTGCGCCTCTTGCTTCTCTCGCTCTGAGCGCTCCATGGCCGCATTGTCTTTGGCCTTGGAAAGCGCTTCCTTCAGGGTCGCCACCTAGGTTGTGGCCCTGAAATATTCACGTTGGTCCTGTCATCATTTGCATCCAGGTATTTATATATACAATTACATAAGGTATTACATACCTTCCTTGTCCTCGAGCTGCTTCTTGGCACGGCCGAGCTCGTTCTCGGACCGCTCGAGTCTCTGCTTCAATGCATCGACCTCCACAGTCAGTGCGACAGAGGTCAGCAGCGCAACCTGCATTCCCATATTGACATATTTAGGTTAGACTCCCGCGTATATCTTTTTTAGATCCTCAGTCCGGCTTTTCTTTCCAAATACCACACTGAGCATCAGGGGCTACTGTCTATGCGGTAACATTTTTATATGTTTTAAACACATACCTCAAAGCCTATTAGAAGGCTGGTACAGGCTTCTGTCAGCCCGCTCTTGGCGGACAGAACCTTCTGAATCACCGTACTCATAACAGTGCGGTGCTCCTCGTCGATGGAGGCGCCGTTAAGAACCTCTAGCAAATTGTCTGACGCCTCCAGTTGGACGGAGGCCGCCGGTGTCGTAGGCTTGCCCTTCTTACAAAGGGGCCGCCTGCCGGACTCCGGAACCACTGAAGGTTCCGGAGCGGTGTCCGGCCCAGGGCCAGACTTAGATCCCTCTAGGGCTTCACCCCCTTTGGGCCTGGAGTCCGGGAGGTCGCCTTGCGGCACCTCCAGGACCACCTCCTCCTGGTTTAGTCCCTTTTGGGACTCCACCTCGGCGTCGTCCGTAGGGCGAGGGGAAGAGGCCGTCGGGGGTGAAGCGCTATTCACATCCGACGAATCCAGGGAGCCGCTCGACGTATCGCCGAGCTGAGCCTTGGGTGGGCTGCATGATTGAATTCGGTGTCAGAAGTTACTATACAAAAGAGGAACTCCATAAGTTATTCTGGTATCCGGATACTAACGATCTTGCCAGGGGCTTGACCCTAGATGGCCATTCCTCTCCGCCGTCTTCGGCGTCGGAGGCGTAGTCCGGAAGAAGGGTCTTCCCCTTCTTGGACCCTCCGGCCTCCCCAATTGGGGCGGCCTTCCTCTTCTTTCCTCCCCCCGCTGGAGGGGAAGAGGCTTCTTCTTCCTCTTCCTCGTCTTCGGAGGCGGAGGGCGCTTTGGGGTCGTCGGGCGATGAGTCCGACACCACCAGGCATCGGGAACTCTTTCGAGTCCCCGTGGCCTTCTTCTTGGCCTTCTTCTTCGGCACCACATGGGGTGCCAGAACCAGCAGCTTTGTCAAACGGGCGTCCGCTGGGTCTTCGGGCAAAGGAGCCTTCTTCTGCCAGTCCTGTTAAAGGGATGGGAGTTTAGATCCCGCATAGAGTCAAACTATGGAAAACAAATACCCCGTAATGGGAAAATTGAGCTTACCACGCTGGCTTGATGCTTCGCGCAGAATCCGCGATCCTCGGTAATGGGAGGGTGAACCTCGAAGCTCTTGAAAAGCACCTTCCAGTTATCTTCGTGCGTTGTGTCGAAGAGCCTGGACAAAGTTTGGTGCTGGGCCGGGTCGAATTCCCACAGATTAAAAGCCCGTTGTTGACACGGGAGGATCCGGCGGAAGAGCATGACCTGGACTACGGTGACAAGTTTAACCTTCCTGTCGATCAGGTCATTGACGCAGGTTTGAAGTCCGGTCACCTCTGCCGAATTACCCGACGACAGGCCCGTCTCTTTCCATGAGGTGAGCCGTGTGGGGATGCCAGATCGGAATTCGGGGGCCGCTGCCCATTCAGGGTCATGCGGCTCGGTGATGTAGAACCACCCCGATTGCCACCCTTTGATGGTTTCCATGAAGGCGCCCTCGAGCCATGTAACGTTGGCTATCTTGCCCACCATGGCGCCTCCGCACTCCGCTTGTTGGCCGCCCACAACCTTCGGCTTGACATTGAAGGTCTTCAGCCATAAGCCGAAGTGGGGCTGGATGCGGAGAAAGACCTCACACACGATAATGAACGCCAAGATGTTGAGGATGAAGTTCGGGACCAGATCGTGGAAGTCCAGGCCGTAGTAGAACATGAGCCCCCGGATGAACGGGTGAAGAGGAAAGCCCAGTCCACGGAGGAAATGGGGGAGAAACACGACCCTCTCATGGGGCCTAGGGGTGGGGATGAGTTGCCCCTCATCTAGAAGCTGGTGCACGATGTCATTAGACAAGTATCCGGCCTTCCTCAACTTTTTGATGTGCCCCTCCGTGACGGTGGAGGCCATCCATCTACCTCCCGCTCCGGACATGATTGGAGAAGGTTGAGGTGGGAAGTGCGGACTTGGGCGCTGGAGCTCGAGTGCGCAGGAATGGATAAGCAAATGAAGAAGAAGGCGTAGATGGAAAGGGTGGATTCTTATCCCCTTATATGGGCGGCCGAAACTATGAGCCCCCACCAGCCTAATAAAACTTGCTTATCTCCCAAGCGCCGCGGTTAATGGCGCGGTTGGGTTACCCACACCCGTATTGATGAGAATCCCAGAATAAGGGGACACGATCTCTGCTTTGACAAGACGTGCCAAGGAAACCGCCTCGCTAAACACGCTGGGTGGGACAGTAAAAGGAAACGAATAAAGGCTTGGCCGTGGCGTGATGTCACGCTGCGGAATACGTCAGTAGATTATATTTGTGCAGATATTATTCTCTCTACGGTGGTATGTGGAACTTATTTTGCAGAGCTGGACAGTATCCTTGTGTTCAACATCTTCTATGAGGTATTCAAAGGAGGAACCTGCCTTGCAATGCCGAAGACAAATTTGCGCGCCGGACTTGTCGTCATTGAAGCCTGGTTCATGGGCTACTGAGGGAGTCCTGGATTAGGGGGTGTCCGGATGACCGGACTATAACCTTTGGCCGGACTCCTGGACTATGAAGATACAAGATTGAAGACTTTGTCCCGTGTCCGGATAGGACTTTCCTTGGCGTGCAGGGCAAGCTTGGCGATACGATATGTAGATCTCCTTCCAATGTAACCGACTCTGTGTAACCCTAGCCCTCTCCGGTGTCTATATAAACCGGAGAGTTTTAGTCCGTAGGACGAACAACAATCATACCATAGGCTAGCTTCTAGGGTTTAGCCTCTCTGATCTCGTGGTACATCAACTCTTGTACTACCCATATCATCAATATTAATCAAGCAGGAGTAGAGTTTTACCTCCATCGAGAGGGCCCGAACCTGGGTAAAAACATCGTGTCCCTTGTCTCCTATTACCATCCGCCTAGACGCACAGTTCGGGACCCCCTACCCAAGATCCGCCGGTTTTGACACCGATAGAGAGTGTGTCTATGTACCCTTGTAGACCGTAAGTAGAAGCGTTTGACAACGTTGTTGATGTAGTCAAACCTCATCCGGGTCCGACCGATCAAGTACCGAACATACGACACCTTCGAGTTCTGCACACGTTCAGCTCGACGACGTTCCTCGTCCTCATGCTCCAGCAAGATGTCGAGGAAGTAGATGAGTTCCGTCAGAACGATGACATGGTGACGGTGACGGTGAAGTGATCCGCGCAGGGCTTCGCCTAAGCACCGCGAGAATATGACCGGGGATGTAAACTGTGGAGGGGGGCGCCTCACATGGCTAACAATTGATGTTGTGTCCTCTAGGCTCCCCCTCCCCACATATATATAGGTGGGAGGGGAGGAAAGGTAGCCAGGGGCGCTCCAAGTGGGATCTGATCCTACTTGGGGTTTCCCCAAGTGGCGCCCCCTTTCCTTTTTTTCACCAGAGTAGAAAGGGAAGGAGGAAGAGAGAAAGGAAGGGGGGGGGGCAAACCCCCCTTTTCCTTCTCCAATTGGACCACTTGCCCTTTGGGCTGGTGTGCGCCCCTTTCATGGCCCATATATCCTCCCCGGGGGTTCCGGTAACCCCTCCAGTACTTCGATAAATACCCGATACACTCCTGAACACTTCTAGTGTCCGAATAATATCATCCTATATAGAAATCTTTACCTCTCACCATTTCGAGACTCCTCGTCATGTCTGTGATCTCATTCGGGACTCCGAACAACAATAGATCACCAAATAACATAACTCATATAATACTAAATTGTCATCGAACGTTAAGCGTGTGGACCCTACGGGTTCGAGAACTATGTAGACATGACCAAGACACCTCTCCTGTCAATAACCAATACTAGAACCTGGATGCTCATATTGGCTCCTACATATTCTAAGAAGATCTTTATCGGTCGAATCGTTATGACAACATACGCTATTCCCTTTGTCCATTTTTATGTTACTTGCCTGAGATTCGATTGTTGGTATCTTTATACCTAGTTAAATCTCGTTACAATCAAGTCTATTTACTCGTTCCTTAATACATCATCCTGTAACTAACTCATTAGTCACTTTTCTTGCAAGGCTTCTTATGATGTGTATTACCGAGAGGGCCTAAAGATACCTCTTCGATACTCGGAGTGACAAATCCTAATCTCAATCTATGCCAACTCAACAAACACCTTTGGAGATACCTGTAGAACATCTTTATAATCACCCAATTATGTTGTGACGTTTGATAGCACACAAGGCATTCCTCTGGTATCCAAGAGTTGCATAATCTCATAGTCGAAGGAATATGTATTTGACATGAAGAAAGCAATAGCAATAAAACTGAACGATCAATATGCTAAGCTAACAGATGGGTCTTGTCCATCACATCATTCTCCTAATGATGTGATCCTGTTATCAAATGACAACTCATGTCCACGGTTAGGAAACCTTAACCATCTTTGATCAACGAGCTAGTCTAGTAGAGGCTTAATAGGGACATGGTATTTGTTTATGTATTCACACATGTATTTAAGTTTCTAATCAATACAATTCTAGCATGAATAATAAACCTTTATCATGAATAAGGAAATATAAAATAACAACTTTATTATTGCCTCTAGGCCATATTTCTTTCAATTTCTATGCGGGACTAAACTTTGTTTCTAGAAATCTTCTAACTTTGTTGCAGGTGGTACTTTTATGGAAATCACATTGGGAGAAGCTACAAAATTCCTTGATAATACAATGGGAAATTACTCTCAATGTCACACCGAAAGAGCTCCAACTGGTAAGAAGGTAAAATTATGTCAAAGAAATTACTACTTTGAGTGATAAAATGGATGCTCTTATGAAACTGGTTGCTAATAAAAATGCTCTTGTTGATCCTAATGATGTGCCATTATCTACTTTGATTGAGAAAAAAAATGATGTCATTGATATGAATTTTTTCTCTAGAAATAATTTCAATAACAATGCTTATAGAGGTAATTTTAATCTTAGACTGTACCCAAAAATTCCTCTAACAATTATGGTAATTCCTATGGAAATAATAATAATAACAATATAATAGGATACCTATTGATCTTGAGATCAATATTAAAGAATTCATTATTTCTCAAAAGATTTTCAATGCCATGCAGAAGAATAAAGTTGATGATATGGCTAGGAACATGGATATAATTGCTCATGATGTGGAAACTCTTGAATCCAATTTTTTTGACCTGCGCATGATACTAATGAGTCTATTAAGGCTATTTATGTTTCAATTAATGAAAGTAAAGAGAGAATCGATAGGTTGAGAGCTAAGCAAGAATTTTTAGAAAAGGCTATTCCGCCTGATTTTACCATAATCATGATGAAGATATTAAAATGAATGGCGTCTCACCCATTGAATCTTTGTTTAGTAATATAGAACTTGATGAAAAGGGGATTGGAGATGAGTCAACTTTAGCTAGAAGGCATCCCAATTGTTCGGAGGGTGATGATCTTAATGATAAAAATAATAAAAGTGGGTTTGGAGAGGTCAAGACTTTAAGTAGTGATGTGCCCACTACTTTTAATTACAAGGGATTTAATTATGATAGTTGTTCTTTAATTGAGTGTATTTCCTTGTTGCAATCCATGATAAATTCACCAATTCTTACAAGCAAAATAAAGCTTTTACTAAACATATCATAGAAGCTATGATGAAAGGTCATCAAGTAGAGTTGGAGGTTTCAATACCTAGGAATTACATGATGAATGGGAACCTACTACTAAAGTAAAGATTAAAGATTATGAATGTAATGCTCTATGTGATTTAGGTGCTGGTGTTTCTACTATACCCAAATCTTTATGTGATGTGCTAGGCCTTGTTGATATGGATGAATGTTCCCTTAATTTGCACTTAGCAGATTCTACTATTAAGAAGCCATTGGTAGAATAAATTATGTGCTTATTATTGTTAATAGAAATTGTGTGCTTGTGGATTTCATTGTGCTTTATATTGAATGTAATTCGTCTTGTCCTATTATAACCTTTCCTACGAACCATTGGTGCTATTATTGATATGAAAGAAGGAAACACAGGGTTCCAATTTCCATTAAAGAAATGAATGGAACACTTCCATAAAAAGACTATTAAGCCACCATATGAATCAATTATGAGGGTGACCTATGGGATGAAAACTAAGGATGACAATACTTGAAACTATGCATTACGCCTAGCTAGGGGCGTAAAACAATATCACTTTTTGGGACGCAACCCATACTTTTCTTGTTTTCTTTTCTATTTTTGATTGTTCACACAATGATGCTACTATTATGATCATGTTTTTATGTTTTAATTAGTGTTTGTGCCAAGTAAAGCCTTTGGGATTATTTGGTTGATAGTTGACTTGATTATGTGAAAAATAGAAACTTTTGCGCCAAGTTCTGGATTTTTTAAATTCACTGGAACGGGATAGAATTTGGAATTTATTACAAATGATTGATATAAAAATTTTCCACACTGTCCTAATTTTGAAGAATTTTTGGAGTCACATAAGTATTGTGTTTGTTCAGATTACAGACTGCTCTGTTTTAGACAGGTTCTATTTTCGTTGCATAGTTTGCTTGTTTTAATGATGCTATGGATTATATCGGGGGGGGGGTATAAGTCATGGAGAAGTTAGAATACAATAGGTATTATGCAATAATAAAATATGAATGGGTTCATAATAGTACCTCAAGTTTATGATTTTCTTGTTATACTAACGGATCT
The DNA here is from genome assembly GCF_018294505.1 of Triticum aestivum. NCBI lineage: Eukaryota > Viridiplantae > Streptophyta > Magnoliopsida > Poales > Poaceae > Triticum > Triticum aestivum. The sequence continues at coordinate 291,568,962 of NC_057813.1, read as the reverse complement.
CACGAGTTTCTCTATTGAGTTTTGTGTGCTGAAGTTTCTAGTTTTGGGTGATATCACGATGGATGAAGGAATAAGGAGCGGTAAGACCCTAAACTTGTGGATGCCCAAGGCTACCCAAGGTAGTATTCAAGGAGAACCAATCATCTAAGCTTGGGGATGCCCCAGATGGCATCCCCTCTTTCGTCTACAATCCATTGGTATATTACTTGGAGCTATATTTTTATTCATCACATGATATGAGTTTTGCTTGGAGCGTCTTGTATTATAGTAGTCTTTGTTTTGTTTACTCTTTAGTTTGCCACAATCATTGTTTGTTGAAGACACCTTTTGAGAGGGACATGCATTTATTCGTGGTTCATTAGAATACTCTATGTGCTTCACTTCTATCTTTTGATCTAGGCAGTTGCTCTAGTGCTTCACTTATATCTTTTAGAGCACGACAGTGGTTATATTTTAAAGAAATAGTTGCACTCTCATGATTCACTTATATCTTTTTGAGAGTCTAATAAATAGTAATGGAAATATGCATGTGTTATGAAATTGGTCCTAATATGATAGGTATTCAAGAGGGATATAACAAAAACTTTCATGTAGATCACTAAATAAGATAACTTTGATTCCTTGCAATAGTTTTGCGATATTTAGATGGTAATATGTGGGAGGTACTAGTGAATGATTGTGGTTTACTAAGAACATTGGTGTTTGTGATTCTCGAAGCATGCACGTATAGTCTCTAGTTATGCTAAGAAGTTGGAGCATGATTTATTATTGATTGTGTTCCTTATGAGTGGCGATCGTGGATGAGCGATGGTCTTTTCCTACCAATCTACCACCTAGGGGCATGCGTGGTAGTATTTTGCTTCAAGGGCTAATAAAATTTCGCAATATATGTGAGTTCTTTATGAATAATGTAATATCCATAGACGGATACGATTTTTATGCATAGTAGTATTTTTCTTCAGCCAGCACGCGTGTTACCTCCCCCACCCTAGCAGCCAGTAAATCCCCCTCCCAATCTCCCCCTACACTCGGCAGTGGCGGCGATAGTGGGGCCTTCATTTTTACCCTCTGGTGAGGTCTGGGCAATGCGGGGCTGCTCGGCCGAGGAGAAGCAGGGGGTTGGGAAACGTATCAAAACAAAAAAAATCACCCTATGCTCAATGAGGAACACTATGAAGATGCAATAACGGTTTCAATCAGATTGTTACCAACTCTGAGTTGCACGGAAGAAGACAAGTTGTGTAGATCGTACTTGAAGTCCTTCGAACCTTCGACGAACGATCCCTCGAACGGAAGACCGAAAGCACAACTGCTCCACAGATTGCGAGCGTACTGCCTCATGATCCGGCAACACTTCATCCTCCAGAGCTAATCGTCATCGAAGAATTAGAGGGAGGAGACTAGAACCACGCTGGGTTTCTAACTATGAGGATTAGAGGATGTAGGTCTATCTCTAATTAGATCAACTAGGATCAATTAGAACTAGAATTTCCCCCTAAAAAACTAGAACTAGAACTAGAGAGCTAGAGGAGGCTCCAAAACTTGTGTGTTCAAAGGCCAAAACCCTCAAGTATATATAGGTTGGAGGGAGGGGAGAGGGTGAGCCACAAGGGGAAGGAAACTATTGTAGGGTGGGACCCTAATGGACGATGTTTTTACACTTGGAGGGGAAAAAGGGAAGAACAACAAGAACCACAAGCGGAATCACCCAAGCAAAACTCAATTACACATCTACTAGAATAACATATATGATATCCACAAGCATGACATGAACAATCAAGGGGAAAAAGCACAAGATTAAAGTTCTTCCCACTCCAATGGAGGTGAGGTCTTGATGATAGTCTTCTCCAAGACGAGGCATTGATATCCACTTGGGATCTTATCCTAGGAGGTCTTGATCTCCAATAGGAGTGGTAGATGAGCAAAGCTCCCTCTAGATAGTCTCATACACTTTGCTAACCCTACCAAATGGCCTAGGCACAACTTAATTAGGTGGCTGGAGGTGAGGGACAAGTGGATGGGTAGAATAGGAACTCCATGATCGATCTCCTGTAGGGCCCATGCGTACGAGGTAACTTGGGCCCATGGGCATGGTACACGCCCATGCACACGTGCTATCAAAAACTACAGCGAGGGTGCCCATGCGCACGGGTGTCCAAAAACTCTCTGGACAGGTCGTGCGCATGGGATCCAATAGACCCGTGGGCACGGGGTTGCCTCGGCATGTCTCCTTTGTTCAGCTGCTTGCCTCCATCTTCCTTGCGGTCTTCCCGTCCTTCTCCTTGGACTTGGCGAGGCTCCTTAGTTCCTTGGCGGGGGTCATCCTTGTACCTAATGATGCACAAGGTTTCATGGTGAGGTAGCATCCAAGTTCCATTCATATCCATGTCAAAGTCGAATAGGAGTGAGTTCACCTAATTTTCGATGGCACGTGCACGAGCTCTTGTCATGGATCCATTTGGTGCTTGATGAGTCATTGTGGTGTCCATGGGGATGATCGGAGGATGCTCTGCATCATGTCCCCCCCTTGGGAAAGATTTGTCCTTGGATTGTTAACTTCATCACCATGGTATGGAGATAGGTCCTTGACATTGAAGATGTCCCTCACGTTGTACTTGTCACGTGGGATGTTGATGCAGAGCATCCTACGAACATCACCATGTCAAGAGTCCGTTCGGCAAGTGACATGTGCGACATCTACTTCACATACACAAAGGTGAATCATCTCCTTTATGCATGTTCAGTTGACCCCTTCGAGTATGGTATACTACCTAACACTCCACTCGTGTGCATCTATTGGTATCATCAGAGTGTCACCATTGACGAGGGGGAGTGCGAGCACATGTGTACGACTACACCATCCGCGAAGGGAGCATGGAGACAGAAGAAAGGAGAAGAAGACGGAGCGACCGCTGTAGCCAGCCCACACATCCAGGTCCACATATGGATCATCCGGGCCCTCTTCTGGATCATCCGGATAACTGCGTCCAAAGACACCCGAAGGCTTCCATGTGAAGCCGGATCATCCGGACCCCTGACACCTGGATCATCTAGACCGCCACCCGAATCATCTGGCCTTAACTGTGTGCAGCATCTCAGGCCGAGGCCCATGCAGCCATTCCGCCCCCTCACTTACCCCTTAGTGGTTTAGACTATAAATAGACCTCCTCCACCTCGTTCCAGGGTTAGCAAATGGATATCTCATCTCTACACTACAAAAAATACACTTCCGTGATGATATGTGTTTGTCACAGTAGGTCACATTTTCTGTCATGCATGTACATCCATTACGATTTTATGACAGAATCAAGATAGTCATACCTGTGCTGTCATAGAAGTGTTCCATGACAATACCAAAATTATCATCATGGAAGTGTCCACTTCCATGAAGATAAATGGTGTGTCATGGAAGCACTTTTTTCAAGCGTAACTGGCATGTAGCATCCACCGTAACGGGCCGCCGTTAAGCTATCGGGTTCTAGTTTGGATCCGATAACCCGTTAACAGCCCAGACCAATGGGGATTTTCCACGTGTAAAATTCTCATTCGCCGACGGATCAACATGTCGACCCAGCGTTGGGACAGTTGTCATCCAGTGAATGGACGGGACGCGCCTATGATACTCGACACATGGCTCAGCCCAACAGTGGCCATTTAGAATAAAAGGCCGGCCCATTTGATCATGTCAAAAGGTAACGTACGACCCATTTAAAGGTGTTAGCGGCATGTTCGCATATAGCCCATTTACATCCTGCTAACTCACGGCCCATTATGGCCTATCCGAATTAGGCCCAGTAGCATCATCTAGGCCGTCCAACGTGATTCCAGCCCGTTGTAACTTTCGGCCCATGTATGGCCCATGACGTCTTTCGGCCCATATGAGGCCCTTTGTAACTCTTAGCCCATTAACGTCCCGTGGTGAAACTAGCCCGTAATGAACAGTGTATCGTTTTATACCCATGAACGGCCCATTATTCTATTGGGCCATTTCCATCCCGTGTTGTCTTTCGGCCTTCTTAGGGCCCATTTATTCTTGGGCTGATTTGCAGCATTCGATTACTTACGGACCATTACTGGCATGTTCCGGTTGTGGGCCAAATTCATCCCGTGGTTAAACTCAGCCTGTTAATCCGTTGGGCCATTTTCACTGCATCATCAACTACGGCCCATTAACGACATGTTATGCCTGTTGATAGAAACAAGACCGTTATACTCATTGGCCTATTAATGGCTACCCATGAACGGTCGATTCACACTCTAGCCCGTTTACGACCCATAATGCGGTCCATTATTGGCCCATGTTTGGCCAATCGATCATACGACCCGTAGAAGGCCCATTGATTCTACGACCCGTAGAAGGCCCATTGTTTCAGCGACCCATAGAAGGCCCATTGTTTCTACGATCCGTAGAAGGCCCGTTGTTTCTATGGCCCGTAGGAGGCCCATGGTCACTACAGTAGATATGTAGCCCATGGTTATTTTTTTGACCTCAAACTGTAGGGTATGGACCCCACAACAATTTTTATTCCATCATAAAGTTACAAATGTACAGAACTTACAAGGTCAAGAAAGACCCAAAAAACAAAAGGAAATAAAAACAGACTAACCTCAAGGTGGTAAAAAGGAAATCGTTCTAAGAAGCCCCTCCTTAAACTTAGGCTTAATCTTATGTGCCAAAAGAGAAATGTCCAAAATAAAACTTGCCTTCCACCTTCTGAAAGAAGGTCTAATATTTCTAAAGACTTTGTCATTTCTAACATTCCAAATGTTCCAACATGCTAGGAACACCACTTCTGAGAAGAAAGATTTGGAAAAATCCCTTCTGCCATTGTATGCAATGGCAGTCATATCATCCCCGGACATCCAATGTCTTTGCAAGTAGTTCCAGACTCTGCAACTAAAATTACATTGAAAGAATATATGATCTCTATCCTCCTTAGTGCGTGTGGGCCACATAACACAAAGATTAGAGTCAGAGACATTCCAGTGCCTCCTTTCCTACATATCCTGAGTATTTAACCTGTCCATGATCATCATCCAAAAAAAGAACTTAATCCTCATAGTGCAACAACTAGCCCACACCCATGAAAGCAGTGGGTTATACACAATATGCTTGTGCAAGAAAGTATAGTATTTCTTTGCAGAATACCGTTTGCCATCCTCCTTCTAGACCCAGACATCATTCAACTCCAAGTTAGGTTTGAAGCTAAGCAGCAAGTTCTGTAGATATTGGAGCTCTCCGAAAGCTCTCTAAGAGAGAGGCATGTGAAACAGGGTTACAAGCTCCCGATGTCTACTACGCAACCTTCTTCTTGAAGACGTTGTTGGGCCTCCAAGTGCAGAGGTTGTAGGATAGTAGAAAATTTCCCTCAAGTGTATGACCTAAGGTTTATCAATCCGTGGGTGGCGTAGGTTGAAGATGGTATCTCTCAAACAACCCTGCAACCAAATAACAAAGAGACTCTTGTGTCCCCAACACACCCAATACAATGGTAAATTGTAGAGGTGCACCAGTTCGGCGAAGAGATGGTGATACAAGTGCAATATGGATGGTAGATATAGGTTTTTGTAATATGAAAATATAAAAACAGCAAGATAACTAATGATAAAAGTGAGTGTAAACGGTATTGTGCTACCCTTGAGCACTGCATTGGTTTTCCCTTGAAGAGGAAAGGATGATGCAGCAAAGTAGCGTAAGTATTTCACTCAGTTTTTGAGAACCAAGGTATCAATCCTGTACGAGGCTCCACAGAAGTCCCTTGTACCTACACAAACAAAGAAGAACCTCGCAACCAACGCAATAAATGGGTTGACAATCCCTTCACCGTAACTTGCAAAAGTGAGATCTGATAGAGATGATAAGATAAGATAAATAGTTTTGGTATTTTTCTGATATAGATTGGAAAATAAAGATGTAAATAAAAGTAGATCGGAAACTTATATGATAAAAGATAGACCTGGGGGCCATAGGTTTCACTAGTGGCTTCTCTCAAGATATCATAAGTATTATGGTGGGTGAACAAATTACTGTCAAGGAATTGATATAAAAGTCCATAGTTATGAGAATATCTAGGCATGATCATGTATATAGGCATCACGTCCGCAACAAGTAGATCGAAATGATTCTGCATCTACTACTATTACTCCACACATCGACCGACTCCTGCCTGCATCTAGAGTATTAAGTTCATGAAGAACAGAGTAACACATTAAGAAAGATGACATGATGTAGAGGGATAAACTCATGCAATATGATATAAACCCCATATTTTTATCCTTGATGGCAACAATACAATACGTGCCTTGCTGCCCCTGTTGTCTCTGGGAAAGGACACCGCAAGATTGAACCCAAAGCTAAGCACTTCTCCCATTGCAATAAAGATCAATCTAGTAGGCCAAACCAAACTGATAATTCGAAGAGACTTGCAAAGATAACCAATCATACATAAAAGAATTCAGAGGAGATTCAAATACTTCTCATAGATAAACTTGATCATAAACCCACAATTCATCGAATCTCGACAAACACACCGCAAAAAGAGTTACATCGAATAGATCTCCAAGAAGATCGAGGAGAACTTTGTATTGAGATTCCAAGAGAGAGAAGAAGCCATATAGCTAATAACTATGGACCCGAAGGTCTGTGGTAAACTACTCACAACTCATCGGAGAGGCCTTGGAAATGATGTAGAGGCCCTCCATGGTCGATTCCCCCTCTGGCGGAGCACCGACGAAGGCTCCAAGATTGGATCTCACGGATACAGAAGGTTGCGGCAGTGGAAATAGTTTTTCGTGGTGCTCCTGGATGTTTTCGGAGTACATGGATATATATAGGAGGAAGAAGTAGGTCGGTTGAGCCACGAGGGGCCCACGAGGGTGGGGGGCGCGCCCACCCCCCTAGAGCGTGCCGGGCACCCTCGTGGCCGCCTCGTTTGCTGCTTGACGTCCACTCCAAGTCTCCTGGATTGCGTTTGTTCCAAAAAGATCGCTCCCGAAGGTTTCATTCCGTTTGGACTCCCTTTGATATTCCTTTTCTTCGAAACACTAAAATAGGCAAAAAACAGCAATTCGGGTTGGGCCTCTGGTTAGTAGGTTAGTCTCAAAAATGATATAAAAGTGTAAAGTAAAGCCCATAAACATCCAAAACGGGTAATATAATAGCATGGAACAATCAAAAATTATAGATACGTTGGAGACGTATCACGCATCCCCAAGCTTAATTCATGCTCGTCCTCGAGTAGGTAAATGATAAAAACAGAATTTTTGATGTGGAATGCTACCTAGCATAATTCTCAATGTAATTTTCTTTATTGTGGCATGAATGTTCAGATCCAACTGATTCAAAACAAAAGTTTATATTGACATAAGAAATAGTAATACTTCACGCATACTAACTAAGCAATCATGTCTTCTCAAAATAACATGGCTAAAGAAAGTTCATCCCTACAAAATCATTTAGTTAGGCTATGTTTCATTTTCATCACACAAAATACTCCCATCAAGAACAACCCCGGTTTCAGCCAACCAATTGGTTCACACTTTTTAACACGCTTAAGCTTTTTTCAACTCTCACGCAATACATGAGCGTGAGCCATGGATATAGCACTATGGGTGGAATAGAATATGATGATGGAGGTTGTGTGGAGAAGACAAAAAGGAGAAAGTCTCACATTGACGAGGCAAAACAACGGGCTATGGATATGCCCATCAATTGATGTCAACATGAGTAGTAGGGATTGCCATGCAATGGATGCACTAGAGCTATAAATGTATGAAAGCTCAACAAAAGAAACTAAGTGGGTGTGCATCCAACTTGCTTGCTCACGAAGACCTAGGGCATTTTGAGGAGACCCATCGTTGGAATATACAAGCCAATTTCTATAATGAAAAATTCCCACTAGTATATGAAAGTGACAACATAAGAGACTCTCCATATGAAGAACATGGTGCTACTTTGAAGCACAAGTGTGGAAAAGGATAGTAACATTGTCCCCCTTTTTTATTTTATTTTCTTTTTTAGGCCTTTTTTATTTGGCCTTTCTTTTTTTCTATTTTTTTTCTTTGTCCTTTTTTTCTTTTTGGCCTTGCTCTTTTTTTATAAGGGACAATGCTCTAATAATGATGATCATCACACTTCTATTTATTTACAACTCATGAATTACAACTCAAAACTAGAACAAGATATGACTCTATATGAATGCCTCCGGCGGTGTGCCACGATGGGCAATGAATAAAGAGTGACATGTATGAAAAATTATGCATGGTGGCTTTGCCACAAATACGATGTCAACTACATGATCATGCAAGGCAATATGACAATGATGATGCGTGTCAAGAAATATGGAATGGTGGAAAGTTGCATGGCAATATATCTAGGAATGGCTATGGAAATGCCATAATAGGTAGGTATCGTTTTTGTTTTGAGGAAGATATAAGTAGGTTTATGTGTGATAGAGCTTATCCTATCCCCGGGTTTGGATGCACCGGCGAAGTTTGCACCAACTCTTAAGGTAAGAAAGGCTAATGCACGGTACCGAAGAGGCTAGCGATGATGGAAAGGTAAGTGTGTGTATAATCCATGGACTCACATTAATCATAAAGAACTCATATACTTATTGCAAAAGTTTTATTAGCCCTCAAAACAAAGTAATACTACGCATGCTCCTAGGGGGGAGGTTAGTAGGAGTTAACCATCGCGCGCAACTGACCTACACACAAGGGAAGGCAATCAAAAGAGCACTCCATGCAATAAATTTGTTACACAACTTTTACCATACGTGCATGCTACGGGACTTGCCAACTTCAACACAAGTATTCTTAAAATTCACAATTACCCAACTAGCGTGACTCTAATATCACCGTCTCTATATCTCAAAACAATTATCAAGCATCAAATTGATCATAGCATCCAATTCACTTTCTATGATAGTTTTTATTATACCCAACTTGGATGCCCATCATTCTAGGACCAATTTTATAACCATAGCAAATACCATGCTGTTTAAAAAGACTCTCAAAATAAATAAGTGAATCATGAGAGATCAACAATTTCTACAAAATAAAGCCACCGCCGTGCTCTAAAAAGTATAAGTGAAGCAGTAGAGCAAAATTTTCTAGCTCAAAAGATATAAGTGAAGCACATAGAGTATTCTAATAAATTCCAAATCATGTGTGTCTCTACCAAAAGGTGTGTACAGCAAGGATGATTGTGTTAAACTAAAAACAAAGACTCATATCATACAAGACGCTCCAAGCAAAACACATATCATGTGGCGAATAAAAATATAGCTCCAAGTAAAGTTACCGATAGACAAAGACAAAAGAGGGGATGCCTTCCGGGGCATCCCCAAGATTAGGCTTTTGGTTTTCCTTAGATTATCTTCGGGTGCCATGGGCATCCCTAAGCTTAGGCTATTGCCACTCCTTATTCCGTAGTCCATCAAATCTTTACCCAAAACTTGAAAACTTCACAACACAAAACTCAACAGGAAATCTCATAAGCTCCGTTAGTGCAACAAAGAAAAACGAGCACATAATGTACTGTAATGAACTCATTCTTTATTTATATTGGTGTTAAACCTACTGTATTCCAACTTCTATTTGGTTCATACCCCACCGATACTAGCCATAGATGCATCAAAATAAGCAAACAACACACAAAAAACAGAATCTGTCAAAAACAGAACAATCTGTAGCAATCTGTAACTTTCGAATACTTCTGGAGCTCTAAAAATCCTACCAAAATTTGAAGTCCTGGGAAATTTATCTATTGATCCAATGTAGAAATAATCAGCACAAAATAACGTTTCTGTGATTTACTAACATTATTCTCGTGCATGCAAAAGTTTATGTTTTTCAGCAGAATCAAATTAACTATCACCGTAGGTTGTCCTATAGGTTCTACTTGGCACAAACACTAATTAAAACATAAAACCACATCTAAACAGAAGCTAGATGAAATATTTATTACTAAACAGAAGCAAAAAGCAAGGAACTAAAATAAAATTGGGTTGCCTCCCAACAAGCGCTATCATTTAACGCCCCTAGCTAGGCATAAAAGCGAGAATAGATCTAAGTATTGCCATCTTTGGTATTCAAATCTTCAATAGAGCACTTATAACTTTTAGGAGTTTCTTTCTTTTTAGCAATAATTAAACAGCTAGGAAAGAAATCAAGAAATTCATTTGAAGCAAAAGGTGCCTTTATGATAGAGACAATTGGGGTGAACACTTATTGATTCGAGATCCGCATTTTCCTTACTAGAAGATTCACCCTTATTTTTAGGAACATAAATGAATTTGGCAGTTTTGGTAGGAGGAGTTGGAGTATTTTTACGGACGAAAAGGACGACCCTAAGTTGGTAATAATATCCTCAAGTTTATCGATTCTCGTAGAATCTAGATCTATTCTTTTGTTAACTATAGGTTCTTTCTCTTTAAAAAAATTGAAAGTAACCCCAACCCTAGATCCATATTGGGTAATTTGGTTATGGATCTTTTTATCCAAATTTTCAATCAACTCAACAGTGGCAACTTTATTTTCAATAATTTCAAGCCTTTGCATCACATGTCCCAAATTTAAAATAGTTCCATTAACCAAAAGAGGTGGTGGACCAAACAAATCTAACATAGCATTATAAGCATCAAAAGTATGGCTACCCAAGAAATCCCCTCTGGTAATGGTATCAAGGATGCATCTATTCCAAGGAGTAATGCCTACATAAAAATCGTGAAGAAGAACGGAAGTCGAGAGCTTCCTAGTAGATTTATTTTGAGCATTGCAAATTCTATGCCAAGCATCTTTTACATTTTCTCCCCCCCTTTGTTTAAAACTAAGAACTTCATGCTCGGGACTAATAACGAGGATAGGAGGACTAGCCATGACGTCGAGATAGACGATCTAACACACGAGCACGCAAGAGGTAAGCAAAAGAGAGAGGCGAACGGAAAAGAGAGGGCAAATAAAATGGTAAGGGTGAAGTGGGGGAGACGAAAACAAGAGGCACATGGCAAATAATGTAATGCGAGGGAGATGAGTTTGTGATGGGAACTTGGTATGTATTGACTTGAGCGAAGACCTCCCCGGCAACGGCGCCAGAAATCCTTCTTGCTACCTCTTGAGCACTGCGTTAGTTTTCCTTTGAAGAGGAAAGGGTGATGCAGCAAAGTAGCGTAAGTATTTCCCTCAGTTTTTGAGAACCAAGGTATCAAGCCAGTAGGAGGCTCCACAGAAGTCCCTTGTACCTACATAAACAAACAAGAACCTCGCAACCAACGCGATAAAGGGGTTGCCAATCCCTTCACGGTAACTTGCAAAAGTGAGATCTGATAGAGATAATAAGATAAGATAAATATTTTTGGTATTTTTATGATATAGATTGGAAAATAAAGATGCAAATAAAAGTAGATCATAAACTTATATGATAAAAGATAGACCCGAAGGCCATAGGTTTCACTAGTGGCTTCTCTCAAGATAGCATAAGTATTACGGTGGGAGAACAAATTACTGTCGAGCAATTGATAGAAAAGTGCATAGTTATGAGAATATCTAGGCATGATCATGTATATAGGCATCACGTCCGCAACAAGTAGATCGAAACGATTCTGCATCTACTACTATTACTCCACACATCGACCGACTCCTGGCTGCATCTAGAGTAGTAAGTTCATGAAGAACAGAGTAACACATTAAGAAAGATGACATGATGTAGAGGGATAAACTCATGCTATATGATATAAACCCCATATATCCTCGATGGCAACAATACAATACGTGGCTTGCTGCTCCTATTGTCACTAGGAAAGGACACTGCAAGATTGAACCCAAAGCTAAGCACTTCTTCCTTTGCAAGAAAGATCAATCTAGTAGGCCGAACCAAACTGATAATTCGAAGAGACTTGCAAAGATAACCAATCATACATAAAAGAATTCAGAGAAGATTCAAATACTTCTCATAGATAAACTTGATCATAAACCCACGATTCATCGAATCTCGACAAACACACCGAAAAAAGAGTTACATCGAATATATCTCCAAGAAGATCGAGGAGAACTTTGTGTTGAGATTCAAAGAGAGAGAAGAAGCCATCTAGCTAATAACTATGGACCCGAAGGTCTGCGGTAAACTACTCACAACTCATCGGAGAGGCCTTGGAGATTATGTAGAGGCCCTCCATGGTCGATTCCCTCTCCGGCGGAGGCCAGCGAAGGCTCCAAGATGGGATCTCGTGGATACAGAAGGTTGCGGCGGTGGAAATAGTTTTTCGTGGTGCTCCTGGATGTTTTCGGGGTACATGGATATATATATATATATATATATATATATATATATATAGGAGGAAGAAGTAGCTCGGTTGAGCCGCGAGGGGCCCACGAGGGTGGGGGCGCGGCCACCCCCCTAGGGCGCGTCAGGTACCCTCGTGGCCTCCTCGTCTGCTGCTGGACGTCCAGTCTAAGTCTCCTGGATTGCGTTTGTTCCAAAAAGATCGCTCCCGAAGGTTTCAATCCGTTTGGACTCCGTTTGATATTCCTTTTCTTCGAATCACTAAAATAGGCAAAAAAATAGCAATTCGGGCTAGGCCTCCGGTTAGTAGGTTGGTCCCAAAAATGATATAAAAGTGTAAAGTAAAGCCCATAAACATCCAAAACGGGTAATATAATAGCATGGAACAATAAAAAATTATAGATACGTTGGAGACGTATCATATTGCAATGCTAGGAAACAAGGCCTAAGGTTCATACTTTGACTAGTGCAAGTTCTCTCAACAATAATAACATACTTCGATCATATAACTATCCCTCAACATGTAACAAAGAGTCACTCCAAATATACTAATAGCAGAGAACAAATGAAGATATTATTGTAGGGTACGTAACCACCTCAAAGTTATCCTTTCTGATCGATCTATTCAAGAGTTCGTAGTGAAATAACACGAAGCTATTCTTTCCGTTCGATCTATCATAGAGTTCGTACTAGAATAACACCTTAAGAAACAAATCAACCAAAACCCTAATGTGACCTAGATACTCCAATGTCACCTCAAGTATCCATGGGCATGATTATACAATATGCATCACACAATCTCAGATTCATCTATTCAACCAACACAAAGAACTTCAAAGAGTGCCCCAAAGTTTCTACCGGAGAGTCAAGAAAAAAACGTGTGCCAGCCCCTATGCATAAGTTCACAAGGTCAGTGAACCCACAAGTTGATCACCAAAACATACATCAAGTAGACACGTGAATATCCCATTGTCACCACAGATAAGCACATGCAAGACCTACATCAAGTGTTCTCAAATCCATAAAGACTCAATCCGATAATATAACTTCAAAGGGAAAACTCAATCCATTACAAGAGAGTAGAGGGGTAGAAACATCATAAGATCCAACTATAATAGCAAAGCTCATGGTACATCAAGATCGTGCAAATTCAAGAACACGAGAGAGAGAGAGAGAGATCAAACACATAGCTACTGGTACATACCCTCATCCCCAAGGGTGAACTACTCCCCACTCGTCATGGAGAGCGCCGAGATGATGAAGATGGCCACCGGTGATGGATCCCCCCTCTGGCAGGGTGCCTGAATAGGGTCCCAATTGGTTTTGGGTGGCTACAGAGGCTTGCGGCGGTGGACCTCTCGATCTATTGTGCTCCTAGATGTTTTCGGGGTATATGGATATATATAGGTGAAAGAAGTCGGTCAGGGGAGCCACGAGGGCCAACGAGGGTGGGGGCGCGCCCAAGGGGTAGGGCGCGCCTGCCTACTTCATGGCTTCCTCGAAGCTTCCCTGACGTCTACTCCAAGTCTCCTGGATTGCTTCCGTTCCAAAAATAACTCTCCCGAAGGTTTCATTCCGTTTGGACTCCGTTTGATATTCCTTTTCTTCGAAACACTTAAATAGGCAAGAAAACAACAATTTGGGTTGGGCCTCCGGTTAATAGGTTAGTCCCAAAAATAATATTAAAGTGTATAGTAAAGCCCATTAAGCATCCAAAACAGATAATATAATAGCATGTAACAATAAAAAATTATAGATACGTTGGAGACGTATCAAGCATCCCCAAGCTTAATTCCTGCTCATCCTCGAGTTGGTAAATGATAAAAACTGAATTTTTGACGTGGAATGCTACCTAGCATATTTCTCAATGTAATTTTCTTTATTGTGGCATGAATGTTCAGATCCAAATGATTCAAGATAAAAGTTCAATATTGACATAAGAGTAATAATACTTCAAGCATACTAACAAGTAATTATGTCTTATCAAAATAACATAGCCAAAGAAAGCTTATCCCTACAAAATCATATAGTTAGGCTATGCTTTATTTTCGTCACACAAAATACTCCCATCATGCACAACCCCGGTTTCAACCAAGCAATTGGTTCATACTTTTTAACGCGCTTCAGCTTTTTTTCAACTCTCATGCAATACATGAGCGTAAGAAATGGATATAGCACTATATGTGGAATAGGATGGTGGTTGTAGAGAAGACAAAAAGGGAGAAGATAGTCTCACATCAACTAGGCGTATCAACGGGCTATGGAGATGCCCATTAATAGATATCGATGTGAGTGAGTAGGGATTGCCATGCAACGGATGTAGTAGAGCTATAAATGTATGAAAGCTCAACAAAAGAAACTAAGTGGGTGTGCATCCAACTTGCTTACTCACGAAGACCTAGGGCATTTTGAGGAAGCCCATCATCGGAATATACAAGCCAAGTTCTATAATGAAAAATTCCCACTAGTATATGAAAGTGACAAAATAAGAGACTCTCTATCATAAATATCATGGTGCTACTTTGGAGCACAAGTGTGGAAAAGGATAGTAACATTGTCCCCCCCTTTTTTTGGGCCTTTCTTTTTTTTATTTGGCATTTTTTATTTGGCCTTCCCCTTTTTTTATTTGGCCTTTCTTGTTTTAAGGGAGAATGCTCTAATAATGATAATCATCACACTTCTGTTTATTTACAACTCATGGATTACAACTCGACACTAGAACAAGATATGACCCTATATGACTGCCGCCGGCGGTGTACTGGGACGGGCAATGAATCAAGAGTGACATGTATGAAAAATTATGCAGGGTGGCTTTGCCACAAATACAATGTCAACTACATGAACATGCAAGGCAATATGACAATGATGAAACATGGCATAATAAATGGAACGGTGGCAAGTTGCATGGCAATATATCTCGGAATGGCTATGGAAATGCCATAATAGGTAGTTATGGTGGCTGTTTTGAGGAAGATATAAGGAGGTTTGTGTGTGATAGAGTGTATAGTATCATGGGGTTTGGATGCACCGGCGAAGTTTGCACCAACTCTCAAGGTGAGAAAGGGCAATGCGCGGTACCATAGAGGCTAGCAATGATGGAAGGGTAAGAGTGCGTATAATTAATGGACTTACATTAGTCATAAAAAACTCATATACTTATTGCAGAAGTTTTATTAGCCCTCGAAGCGAAGTACTACTACGCATGCTCCTAGGGGGGAGGTTGGTAGGATTTAACCATCGCGCGCCCCGACTTCCACTCATAAGGAAGGCAATCAGAGAACACTCCATGCAACAAATTTGTTACACAATGTTTACCATACGTGCATGCTACGGGACTTGCCAACTTTAACACAAGTATTTCTCAATTTCATAATTACTCAACTAGCATGACTCTAACATTACCACCTTTATATCTCAAAACAATTATCAAGCATCAAATTGATCATAGTATTCAATTCACTTTCTATGATAGTTCTTATTATACCCAACTTGGATGCCCATCATATTAGGACCAATTTTATAACAATAGCAAATACCATGATGTTCTAAAATACTCTCAAAATAATATAAGTGAAGCAAGAGATATCAATAATTTCTATAAAATAAAACCATCGCCGTGCTCTAAAAAGATATAAGTGAAGCACTAGAGAAAATGAGAAACTACTCCAAAAGATATAAGTGAAGATCAATGAGTAGTCGAATAATTATGAAACTATGTGAAGACTCTCTAACATTTAAGAATTTCAGATCTTGGTATTTTATTCAAACAGCAAGCAAAACAAAACAAAACACATATCATGTGGTGAATAAAAATATAGCTCCAAGTGAAGTTACCGATGACGAAGACTAAAGAGGGGATGCCATCCGGGACATCCCCAAGCTTAGGCTCTTGGTTGTACTTGAATATTACCTTGCGTTGCCTTGGTCATCCCCAAGCTTAGGCTCTTTCAACTCCTTATTCCATAGTCCATCGAATCTTTACCCAAAACTTGAAAACTTCACAACACAAAACTCAACAGAAAACTCGTAAGCTCCGTAAGTATAAGAAAATAAAACCACCACTTAGGTACTGTTGTGAACTAATTATAATTACATATTGGTGTAATATCCACTGTATTCCAACTTCTCTATGGTTCATACCCTCCGATACTACTCATAGATTCCTCAAAATAAGCAAACAACACAAAGAAAACAGAATCTGTCAAAAACAGAACAGTCTGTAGTAATCTGTATCAAACGTATAATTATGTAACTCCAAAAATTCTGAAATAAATTGGTGGACCTGAGGAATTTGTCTATTAATCATATTCAAAAAGAACCAACCTAAAATCACTCTCCAGTAAAAAATGGCAGCGAATCTCGTGAGCGTGAAAGTTTCTGTTTTTTACAGCAAGATCGCATAGACTTCACCCAAGTCTTCCCAAAGGTCCTACTTGGCACAAACACTAATTGAAACATAAAACCAGATCTAAACATAGTATATATGAATTATTTATTACTAAGCAGGAGCAAAAAGCAAAGAACAAAAATAAAATTGGGTTGCCTCCCAACAAGCGCTAATGTTTAATGCCCCTAGCTAGGCATGATGATTTCAATGATGCTCACATAAAAGATAAGAATTGAAACATAAAGAGAGCATCATGAATCATATTACTAGCACATTTAAATCTAACCCACTTCCTATGCATAGGTGTTTTGTGATAAAACAACTTATGGGAACAATAATCAACTAGCACAGGAAGGCAAAACAAGCATAACTTCAAAATTTTCTACACATAGAGGAAACTTGATATTATTGCAATATGTAGAAGCATATGATCCTCTCTCATAATAATTTTCAGTAGAATCATGAATGAATTCAACCATATAACCAGCACCTAAAGCATTCTTTTCATGATCTACAAGCATAGAAAATTTACTACTCTCCACATAAGCAAAATTCTTCTCATTCGGAATAGTGGGAGTATCATAAAAGACTCAAATACTATAAATTGTTTCCACATTGAAAGAATAAAGTTCAGAAAAAGGGTAATCATAATCATGACAAGTTTTATAAATATAATCATCACTACTTTTTATAGCATACGTATCATCACAATAATTATCATAAGTAGCAACTTTGTTCTCATCATAATCGATTGAAACCTCTCCAAAGATAGTGGAATCATCACTAAATAAAGTCATGACCTCTCCAAATACACTTTCACATTTATCACAATAAGATTCAACATCCTCCAAAATAGTGGGATCATTACTTACTAAAGTTGACACTCTTCCAAACACACTTTCATCAATATAATCATCATAAGTAGGAGGCATGCTATCATCATAATAAATTTGCTCATCAAAACTTGGGAGGCTAAAAATATCATCTTCATTAAACATAGCATCCCCAAGCTTGGGATAAACATTAATTGCAGCAAATATATTCTCAAACATGTCATTCTCATCAAACATATCATCCCCAAGCTTGGGCCTTTTCATATCATAAGCATAAGCACTCTCGTCATTAATAGTATGGATAGCACCAATAGTATAACAATTATCATCATCGCAATGAGTAATAGAAGCAACATCATTTGGGAGGGATACCTTTCTACCTTTGCTTCTCCGTATTTTGTTTTTCTTCTCCACATCATGTGTGGGTTTAACCCTCTTTTTTAAGCTCCTTATTAATGAGATTGGTTGAATAGAAAGCTCTCCTCGTTACCTAATTCATCATAAGAAATAATAGGAGGATATTGGGGAGTCTCTTCCCTTTCATTAGTATTCTCTTCATCTTCTATTTTTTTTCTTTTCTTTATGTAATTGGCAATATAAGGATTTTCAATGCAATTCACCGCACAATACAAAAAAAAGTTCTTCTAGATCAAAATCAAGAACTTTATCAAGTACAAGTTCTGGATGATCCTTAGTTATACGTTTCATTTCTTCATAACCCACAAGCAAACTAAGTTCATTATGATGTGCAAGGGAAATCAAGTCATCACAATTTTTGGACATGATACGATCATGAAACAATTTGCATTGGGGAATTGAATGATCACGTTCATTGCAAAGTTCACAAGGATGGCAAGGAAATTTTAATTTTTCAGCACAAACATCTAGCCTTTCTTGCAACCATTTGGTTTCTAAATACTTATGCCTCGTGCAAAATCTATCTTCCCTATTTGGTGTGTACTTGCAAACTCTAGGCACACCACAAAAATTGACATGCTTATAAGAGACATTTTCATCATGACTAGTGCAATCATCATTAGTACCATGTATATCCAAAGAGTTCATACTAACAACATTGCAATCATGCTCCTCATTCAAAGATTTAGTGCCAAACATTTTATAGACTTCTTCTTCTAGCACTTGAGCACAATTTTCCTTCCTATCATTCTCACGAAAGATATTTAAAAAATGAAGCGTATGAGGTAAACTTAATTACATTTTTTTGTAGTTTTATTTTATAAACTAAACTAGTGATAAAACAAGAAGCTAAAATATTCGATTGCAAGATCTAAAGATATACCTTCAAGCACTCACCTCCCCGGCAATGGCACCAGAAAAGAGCTTGATGTCTACTACACAACCTTCTTCTTGTAGACGTTGTTGGGCCTCCAAGTGCAGAGGTTTGTAGGACAGTAGCAAATTTCCCACAAGTGGATGACCTAAGGTTTATCAATCCGTGGGAGGCGTAGGTTGACGATGGTCTCTCTCAAACAACCCTGCAACCAAATAACAACAAGTCTCTTGTGTCCCCAACACACCCAATACAATGCTAAATTGTATAGGTGCACTAGTTCGGCAAAGAGATGGTGATACAAGTGCAATATGGAAGGTAGATATAGGTTTTTGTAATCTGAAAATATAAAAACAGCAAGGTAACTAATGATAAAAGTGAGCGTAAACGGTATTGCAATGCTAGGAAAGAAGGCCTAAGGTTCATACATTCACTAGTGCAAGTTCTCTCAACAATAATAACATACTTGGATCATATAACTATCCCTCAGCATGCAACAAAGAATCACTCCAAGGTCACTAATAGAAGAGAACAAATGAAGAGACTATTATAGGGTACAAAACCACCTCAAAGTTATCCTTTCTGATCGAGCTATTGAAGAGTCCGTAGTGAAATAACACGAAGCTATTCTTTCCGTTCGATCTATCATAGTGTTCGTACTAGAATAACAGCTTAAAACACAAATCAACGAAAACCCTAATGTCACCTAGATACTCCAATGTCACCTCAAGTATCCGTGGGCATGATTATACAATATGCATCACACAATCTCAGATTCATCTATTCAACCAACACAAAGAACTTCAAAGAGTGCCCCGAAGTTTCTACCGGAGAGTCAAGACAAAAACGTGTGCCAACCCCTATGCATAAGTTCACAAGGTCACTGAACCCGTAAGTTGATCACCAAAACATACATCAAGTAGATCACGTGAATATCCCATCGTCACCACAGATAAGCACATGCAAGACATACATCAAGTGTTCTCAAATCCTTAAAGACTCAATCCGATAAGATAACTTCAAAGGGAAAACTCAATCCATTATAAGAGAGTAGAGGGGGAGAAACATCATAAGATCCAACTATAATACAAAGCACGCGGTACATCAAGATCGTGCCAAATCAAGAACACGAGAGAGAGAGAGAGATCAAACACATAGCTACTGGTACATACCCTCAGCCCCGAGGGTGAAATACTCCCTCCTCATCATGGAGAGTGTCGGGATGATGAAGATGGCCACCGGTGATGGATCCCCCCTCCGGCAGGGTGTCGGAACAGGGTCCCGATTGGTTTTTGGTGGCTATAGAGGCTTGCGGTGGCGGAACTCCCGATCCATTGTGCTCCTGGATGTTTTAGGTGTATATGGATATATATAGGTGAAAGAAGTCGATTAGGGGAGCCACGAGGGGCCCACGAGGGTGGGGGCGCGCCCAGGGGGTAGGGCATGCCTCCCTGCCTCGTGGCTTCCTTGAAGCTTCCCTGACGTCTACTCCAAGTCTCCTGGAGTGCTTCCGTTCTAAAAATAACTCTCTCGAAGGTTTCATTCCGTTTGTACTCCGTTTGATATTCCTTTTCTTTGAAACACTAAAATAGGCAAGAAAACAACAATTTGGGCTGGGCTTCCGGTTAATAGGTTAGTCCCAAAAAAACTATAAAAGTGTATTGTAAAGCCCATTAAACATTCAAAACAGATAATATAATAGCATGGAACAATAAAAAATTATAGATACATTGGAGACGTATCAGCTCCTTAGAGGCAAAAAATCCAGCAGTAGAGACAAGGGGATCAATTGCATATGAGAATAACCTCGCAAAACTTTTCCCTAGAGGTGTGTTTGAGTTACCCAGAGTCCAGGAATCACACTAGAAAAGAACATAATCTCCCTTGTTAACATGCACTGCAGACACCATCCTGAACCTATCCATCAACTTGCAGATGTCCTTCCACCAGAAAGAACCACATAGAATAGTTGCATGAGGTACTCTCTGATGATAATAAGTGTTCCAAATGAGGTGAACCCAAGGCACCTCAGCTTTATTACAGAACTTGTTGGCATGTTTGAGGAGCAGAGCTTCATTCTGTAAATTTAAGTTCAGAATACCTAAACCTCCTCTGTTTTTGGGCCTGCAAACAAGCCCCCAAGCAACAAGAGACTAACCAGAGTCCTATCCATATTTCCTCCAAAGGCATTGCCTCTGAATTCTTTCCAACTGTTTCAAAATGCCAGGAGGTAAATCCAGTCTACATAGGAAAAAGATGGGCACAGAAGATAGAGCAGAGATTAAGTACTGTAGCCTTCCACCATGGGCAAGAAAAGAAGAACTAACAGGTAACTTCCTCTCCATACTGTCAACCATAGGAAAGAGGTCCATAATCTTAGGCTTGGTGATAACCACATGGAGACCTAGGTAAGTAAATGGCAGAGTGCCAACCACCCAACCAAAAACAGAAGCTAGTCTAGCAATCTCCACTAAATCCACATTGATAGGCAACATAGAGGATTTATGATAATTAACATGCAAACCAGTGGACTTAGAGAACAGAAGCAACATTTTCTTCAAGGATAGCAATTGGGACTCATCAGCAGGCAAAATAATGAGAGTATCATTGGCATACTGAATTATTGGGTAATCCTTATCATGACAAGGGTTAGGTAACTGCAGAAGACCTTCAGAGTGCATATCATTCACCATAGACTGCAAGAAATCCGCATCAATAGAAAACAACAGAGGGGAGAGAGGGTCACCATGTCTAACACCCTTTTTGCAAGCAAATTGCTTTCCAGGGACTCCATTAAGAAGAACAGAGGAGGTTCTAGTTTTCAAGAACTGCTTGACCCAAAGAATCCATTTCTCATTATTGTGCCTCAAGATTATTGTGGCCACTAGCAAACCGCGGAAATAGAACTGCACTGACTACAAGCAAACAAATAAACAAGACAACAAGGAAATAAATAAGCAAGCAACTTACGCTAGGCTATCATGGCTATTACACATATTACATCCACTAGGCATCAAAGTTCGCCACCAGTGCAAATATGGGGCATAAAACAACATATTACATACACTGGTTGTCAAACTTGGCGACCAGTGCAAATAAATGCCGCAGCAAAACAAGTCCAGCACTGAAACCACTTCACAAGAGACCAAGAAACAATATCCTGGGTATCCACCATGCTATCAAGACGCTTAGCAAGCTTATTAGCTTTCTCTTGTTTGGCGCTTAAATCCTCCAGCGCTTGCTGTTGCACCAGAAAGTATGCATCTAAATTCTGCAGGGACTTCCCCAGTCCTTCGGCTTCCTGTTGCAACACATCTAATCTATGTCTTTCAACTTGAAGTTGAGACTCTAGAAGCCGAACTGATTCAGGTAGCGAGTTCGAAGAGCTGGTGCCAGCAGTAGTGGCTAGTAACTCGAACACAACATCAAGACAGGACTATGGGGTTGTCTGATGGTCTTCAAGATAGTTTTTATCAACTTTGTTGGAGACCAATAGGGATGTGTCACTATCTTGAACCTTATATGCATTACTTCCTTTATGTAACATTGCAGAATAGGGTACTCTTCTTCGTCCACATTCTAAAAGAGAAACAAGCAGACACATCACAAGTTTACCATGAAACTCATTTTGGTAAACCAGTTCAGTAGTAAGGTGGATATGATAACATCATGAAACAAACATATATCTATGTAGTATGGTCAGTGTATGGTCTATATCATTCTAGTTTATGTTGCCAAATCAAGATAGAGACAGTTCAAATCATATGTGTTTAATACAAAGCAGCATAGACCGAATATAAGTGTGGGAAACTACACAACACTAACAACACTTGTAATGTGCATGGCATGAGAACATAACCGTTTATTCAATTGAAACTGAAATAAATATAGAGCAAGTTACAACACCAAACACATTAAAGAAACAAGTTTAAAACATACCTGTTGCGGCATTGGAGTTTCAATTGCATCCGTCAAATTTGAAATTAGTTAGTATGAGTAAATATAGTGATGTAAAAGCAAAGACTATGAACCATAGCTACGGAACCTAACCTGAGAACAATTCTTCTTCTGCTTTAAGCGTTGACTTGGGGTTTGGAGTGGTGGTCCTCGTGCTTTGGGCACTTCAGTTTCCTTACTAACTACTCATGTTTGGGTGTTGTGAGGTGGAGACGGTGTTGTGTGAACTGGAACTGGGTTACTATCTGCTGGGGTTGGGGTTAGAAGGGTGTAGCTGGTTCTCTGTCCAACTGGGTAGGGGTACAATCTGCGTGAGTCTGGGTTATGTGTGGTGGGGCTGGTTCTTGGGCAAGTACAACCGTGGTTCTATCTGCATCGACGGGTAGCATGATCTTTTCTGAAGATCGTGTTTTTACTCCAATAGATACTGCCATCAACCCCTTCAATTCAAATGGCTGATGAACAAGAAAATTACTTGAATGTATAGACATTGTAAGATAGAGAGGTGCAATGGATAGCAGGGAAGAAACAACGCATGAAATGATTCACATTTATGTTGTCTAAGCAAACAGGATTTGATGACATAATTTCACATATATGATGGCTAATTAAACATGATAGCATGACATAATTTCACATATATGATGGCTAGCTAAATAGGATAGAATGACATACTTCAAAATATGATGACTATGTAAACATGATGACATAATATAACTATATGATGTGTCTATTAAAGTGGTTGGCATGCCATAATTCACAAACATGCCGTCGATGGAAACATGATGGCATGGTATAATTCATGGATAGAATGACACAATTCAAAATACGATGACTATGTAAACAGGATGAGATGATATAACTATATTATGTCTTTAGAAAATGGGTTGGCATGCCATAATTCAAATACATGCTATCTATGTAAACATCATGGCATGATATAATTCAAATATATGATTTATATACTAAGCAAGTGAGCAGAGGGCAATCACATATATGATGTGTCAACTAAGCAGATGCCATTCAATATTGTGTATATGATGTAAAAACTAAGCATTTCAAGACAATATGCATGATATGAGTAATATAGCCCTGCCAAGTTTTAGCATACACCTCAGGGGGAAAATAGGACTGGTCATCTGCCTCTGAATCCTCCTTTGAGGAGCTATGTGTAACTAGCAAGATATCTACTTCAGTATGGTAGCATTGTTTGCTCTAAACACCTTGTTTTCACTCCAGATTTTTCCATCACCAATTCAAATGGCTGATGCACATGAAGAGCAGTGGAATATACAAACATGGTCGACAAATGGAATACGAAATACAAAAAAGGATGGCATGATATAATTCACATATATGACGCTTGGCTAAACAACATGGCATTGCATAATTCACATACATAATGCCTTGCAACAAGATAGCATTGCATAATTCACATATATAATGTCTTGCAACAAGATGGCATTGCAAAATTCACATATATGGTAATTAGACACTAAAAATGTGGTATTCGCACACATCATGTCTAAACTAAGAAAATCACATGCCAATGCAAGACACCATATGCACAATATAAGCATTATA